>NW_020931373.1:0-6316 GCF_003984885.1 Neopelma chrysocephalum | reverse complement strand
CTCTCCACTTCTTGTATCTCTCCCAATCTGACAATTGATTCTCCACATCTCCCCCTTCTTTATTTATGGACACAACGTTGGCGTTGATCGATTTCAGGAACAGCTGGCGGAAACAAACAAAAAGACAGGGCAAGCAAGTGCACAAAGCAAAAAGACCACCCACAGAAATTAGAGCCAGAATTAATATTTTTCTGAGCCAATTAGGAATTGACGGAAATTTGAGCCAATCGAAAAGTCCGTCTAATCCCTCACTATGGGATTGACGGATATCTTGGACCAAACCTTTTAGTTGATCGATACTTTTATGAATTGATTGAGCATGATCCGAAAAGTTCATGCAACACATGCCTTCGAACTCTTGGCACCCATGTCCATGTGCCAAGAGTAGGAAGTCAATAGCTGCGCGATTTTGGAGACTAACTTCTTTTAATTTCTGTGTGTCTGCCAACAACCCCTCTATCGCCGTTGTTGTCGCGTTCGCTTCCTTCGTGAGCCAGCAACCGAGGTGGGTAAGAAGAGACAATGCGTGAGCTGTTCCAATTCCTGAGAATGGGAAGGAAGCCCAGAAATTTTTTATACGAGGCCAGATGTAGATGTGGGAGTCACAGTCCTCAGGGAATGGTAGAGGTGGTGGAACGGTAAAGGAGGGTGGAACAAGAAGGGGAGGTGTTTTAGGAGCGGGAGCAGCGAGAGGTACTGGGGGTTTTGGAGGTGTAGGACGAGGTTTTGGGAGGACTGGGCGTTCATACAGGACAAATGTTCTTTTGGTTCTGCTAATTTTTGACAAGGGGGAATTTGGAGCCTGATCTTGTGGGGAGGAAGTTTGGTCTGGAAGTTGAAATTTGGCCGGATTGAAAAGGGCAAGTTTTCCCACTGTGCAAGGACCACCTTCTGGGTATGCAGGAATCCCCTGCCAAGCCCGGTCCCCGCACAGAAGGAAATACCCTTGGGGAAGTTTCCTCCACCTCGGTATGGTCTCTGTGGTAACCGCTGTGATCACAGAGTGGTTGCACCACGAAGAAGGAAGCTCGCGATAGATGGGTTTGTTGGCAGAGACATTAAAAGGCGTAAACAATTTGGGTTCTGTGTAGCGGTGAAATAAAATGCAGGTGTTAGTAGGGATAGATCCAAGGAGATCGATCTCTTGAGGAGGGTCAAAAGAGAGGTGAGTGCGAGAGACTGCTTGAGCGAGAGTGGCGGAAGTGAAGGGAAGAGGGTCTGTAATTCGGGTTAGAGGTAGAAACGCATTCCAATCGTTAGTAGAAGCAATAGGGACACCTACAAGACAGGTCTGGAAAGGGTTGCCAGCGCCCGACTGGGCCAGACACAGAGTGTCCGTTCCCGTAGCTTTGGCCAACGTTACCCATAGATTTTCAGTGGGCTGTTGCATCCAATTCTTCAAAGGGAAAGATGTGGAGGTGCCAGTAAGGCTCAGGATGACGGTGAAGAGAGCGGAGAGATGGATGGTCCACATGTCGCGTCTCGTTCTTGGTGTATTCTTATCCTTCTGGTTGGGACCCACTTTGGTCCTGTTGGTCCTGCAATACATGCGTACCCTTTCCCCCATGTGATCAGGGAGAAAGGGCCCGTCCATGATTCTGTTATTGCATCTTTGTACATGATTTTTGCTTTCTGATTATTTAATGTATCTTCTGATTTAAAATGCTTATCTATGGGACTTCTGTCTGTGTGAGTTTCGTGTTCCTCTGCTAAATTTAAAAAATTTAATACGTACATGACTTTTTCCAATCTTTCTTGGGGAGTTAAGCCAATACTCCCCCTTTTTTGTTTATTGAGCAGATTTTTGATGTTTTGATGGGCTCGTTCTACTATACCTTGTCCTGTGGGGTTGTGAGGAATTCCAGTGGTATGGTGAATTCCCCAATCATCGAAAAACTTTTTCGTGTCTGCTGATACATAGGATGGTCCATTATCAGTTTTAATTTGTTTGGGGACTCCCATCCTAGCAAAAGCAGACAGGAAATGTTTCTTGACGTCTTTGCCTTTTTCGCCAGAATGCGCGGTGGCTACGATCATTTTTGAGAATGTGTCTACGGACACATGAACGTATTTTAATTTGCCAAATTCTGGTACATGCGTAACATCAGATTGCCAGATCTCTAATGCTGTCAGCCCCCTGGGATTTGTCCCCTCTGGAACCAGTGGGGCAATTTTTTGGCAATCAGGGCATGCTTTTAGAATTTCTTTTGCCTGTGTTAATTTGAGGCCAAATTGTTTTTTCAGCGATCGCGCATTCTGGTGAAAAAATTCATGGGAAATTTTTGCTTGTTGGTACAAATTTGGGGTAACCACCATACCTGCCAGATGATCGGCGATCTGGTTCCCCTTCGCCACAGGACCTGGTAGAGTAGTATGGGATCTCGTATGTACAATGTAGTATCTGAATTCTCTAATTTCTATCAAAAATAATAATTTTTTCAGCAGATTATATAGTTTCTCATTAGATACTTCTTTTAGATATGAATTTTCGATCCGTTTTACGATGCCCACAACATATGCCGAATCTGAAACGATATTAATAGGTTCTTTATCGAAAATTTGGAAGGCGCGAACAACTGCTGATAATTCTACAATTTGTGGAGAACCTTGTACTTTATGAATGTCTTGGTGCCAATTATTCTTTTGTTTCCAAACAATTACCGCATTTCCGGTTCTCCCTGAGCCATCGGTAAAAATGGTTTTTGCATTTTTGATGGGCAGATCTGATTGCATAACTTTTAATTTTAAAGGAATTGGGATTAGTCTTTGTAAAAATGGGCACGCCGGGAGGTGAAATTTTACTTCTCCCGGGTAACCCCCGATGGCGATTTGAAAGTCTGTAGAATTTTGCAGCAGTTGTTCCAGATGTTCAGAAGTCAATGGGAGGTAGATGTAATTCGGTTCCTCTCCACTGAGTTCTAAACACCTGGTGCGGCCTTTGAAAATTAGTTTGCCAATCATCTCTGCTAATGTTATAATTGTTTTTGTAAATTGATGGGGGAGGAACAACCACTCCCACAGACAGAAGTCTTTTTTATCAGTCGTGAATTGTCCCAATATAGCTAACGGTTGATGTCTTTCTCGAATGATAACTAATGAGGATGGCAGTCCCTCCATCCTGCGATTTGTTTGTCTCTCAGATATTTTTGTTTCGACGGTGGCAAGGGCTTTTCTGGCGTCAGATGTTAAGAATCTGGGGGAGGACAGATCTGCATCTCCTTTTAGAAGTTCGAACAGTGGATGCAAATCACCGGTTGTGATCCCCAGCACAGGTCTGATCCAATTGATCGCTCCCAGTAGCTTTTGGAGGTCATTTAAAGTTCGGACTTTTTTGTCAATTTCAACTGATTGAGGTTTTATCGTTTTTGCGTTAATTTGGAGTCCGAGGTACCTCCAAGGTGCTTCTTTTTGTATTTTTTCAGGGGATATTTCCAATCCATTTGAATTTAGGGCCGAGATTGTAGCGTCTAGTGTTTGCCTGACTGATAATTTGGTTTTTGCGCAGATCAATACATCGTCCATATAATGGAAGATGATTGACTGCGGAAATTTCTTTCTAATTGGTTCCAACACTTTTGCCACAAACATCTGACAAAGTGTTGGAGAATTTTTCATCCCCTGAGGAAGCACTTTCCACTGGAACCTGCGATGGGGTTCACAGGCGTTGATGGCAGGGACTGAAAATGCAAATTTAGCCGAATCAGCCGGATTTAAATATATATGAAAAAAGCAGTCCTTAATGTCGATTACCACTAGGGGCCATTCAGCAGGGAGCATGGATGGTGATGGCATTCCCTGCTGGAGGGCTCCCATTGGCTCGAGGACTTCATTCACTTTGCGCAGGTCCTGGAGAAATCTCCAGGAACCCGAGGATTTTTTAATCACGAACACTGGAGTGTTCCAGGGACTGGTGGAAGACTCCAAGTGCCCTTTAGCCAATTCTTGATTAACCAGGTCGTTTAGAATTTGCAGCTTTTGTTTGGGAAGGGGCCACTGATCTACCCAAACTGGTGTTTCCGTTTTCCAAATCAGTTTGGGCAGCTGCACTTGTTCAGTGACCCCTCCTAAAAATTTTCCTCCGTCCCGAGTGTCAATTGCCACTGTTCCATGGCATCTCTGCCCCATAATGTGACTGGTATGTTTAATACGTACGGCTGTAGAGTTGCAGATCTGCCCTCTGGCCCGTATACTGTTACCGTTTCCCGACTCCTGACAGGGTGTTGGACTCCTCCCACACCGCTGACCCTTGTATCTGTCGTGTGGGCTGGCCAACTGTGCGGCCAGTCCTTGGAGGCGACGATGGTAACGTCTGCTCCCGTGTCCAAAAGACCCTCCACTGTCACCCTCTGCGGGTGTCTAGACAAGGGGAAGAGAACACGACACGTTAGTAGTGGTCGAGAGGCCCTCACTGTAGTTGCCCAATGGGCTTCCATCAGCGAGTTATCTCCCCGTTCTTCTTCCCACGACACCGCACAGAGAAGATCATCCGTGGGGATCATCTTGGCCACTGGGAAGCAGTCCTCCAGCTGTAAGGGTGGAAGGTGGACAGTTAGACAGATGGCGATGTTGGAATTCGTCAACCCCGTCAGGAGTGTGGGAGTCACAAAAATGCCCCTTGCCACAGCCGAAAGATGAGAGACTATTAAATATATGGTGTTTGAGTCTATTTCTGCAGATGGTATGACCTTAATTATCTGCTCACATTGATTTAAAAGAGGTAATGGGTGGGTAACGGTGAGAGTTATCCAATTCAGGGGAGTACATTGAATTTGAGGAGGGACAAGTTCTGCCGGAGGTTTCCCGGTTACGGGGTATGTGGGCGCGGTGTTTGGCGCAGGATGGATCGTAGCTGAGGGGTTGTTTGTGTCCTCGCGCCCCCCTGAGCGCTCTGCTCCCCGTTTCCCGAATGCTCACAAGAGCATTGACGTAGGTCGGGTAGGGAGCTGAAAGTGACTTTTCTTTTCATCCCGGGTGATTTCCTGGGGGGAAGGGGTTCACCGTTTATGTTGGTCACCGACCTACAGGCTGATGACCAGTGAAATCCCTTCCCGCACCTCCGGCAGAGGGATTTGGGTAGGTTAGATAAGTTGGGTTCCGAGACAGTTTTGGGGCAGTGCTTCTTAAAATGGCCTTTTTGACCACAATTAAAACACGTCTGGGGCCCAGTGAAGGCAGCAGCCAATAGGCGTGCTTTATGGGAGTTGGAGCCAATGTTTTTACAAGCTTCTATCATCTCAACCAGAGAGGGATCTTTTAGCATCTTTAGTGCTTTCTGACAATCTTCGTTCGCTTTTTCAATAACCAATTTATTAAATAGAATCTCTTGGCTTTCTTTCTGATTTACTTGTCTTTTAATCGCTTCCTTTAATCTTGTAATGAAATCTATGAAAGGTTCTTTAGGGCCTTGGTTAATGAGAGTGAAAGAGGGTGTCTGGACATATGCGTCCGCCACCCTCTTCACTGCCTCTAATGCCAATTCTTTGGTAATTTCTAAAAATTTGGGTTCAATTCTGGATTGATCCCCTCTGGTTGAGTAGCTTCCCTCACCATAGAGCATGTCTATGGCCTGCCTCACTGGGATTCCCCTTCTTTCCATTTTTTCGTTAACGTAAGTCACAATTAATTTTTTCCATTCAGCCTCGAATACCGAGGACTGGATGGTTGTGAAAAGACCATTAATAACCGCTCTGATGTCGTAAGGAATGAGAAGGTATGCAAGGAAGAAGGACTCCAGTAGACCGATCGTGTATGGCGCTCCCAGGCCATACTCGACCATGGCTTTTTTAATGTCCTTCAACATGGGATATGAGATCGGTCTCCATTCCGGAGCCTTTCCTTCCTCCAAAAATATCGGGAATGCTTTTAAAAATTCGGTGTCATTGGCCTGTGCTGCTTCCTCCCTGAAAGGCTTCCAGATGTTGGGCATCTCACTGGGCCTTTCAGGGGAGCGCTGTGTATGGCTTGTGTCATTGTCTGGGTCGGTGTCGGTGTAGCGGCAGGCAGGGTAGGCCTTGTTGTTGTGGGCCCTATGGGCGCGGCCATGTTGCCGGAAGCCGGCTTTGACCTTTGGCCTAGCCCCGCCCCTCACCCCCCTTTCATCCCCGGAAGGTGACCTCTCAGGGGAGGAGGTGGAGCTGGAGGGAGTGGACGAACACGTGGGTGACTCAGGGGAGGGGTCTCTGACGCGCGCAGGAGGAGGCGGAGGTGGTCTGGAGGGTGGTGCTATGAGGGCCCGCCCCCTCTCTTCCCGCGCTGATGGTTCCCGCGGCGCTCTTTCCCGCCTCCGTCCCGCGCGTTTCCCGTTTCCCTCCTCCTC
>NW_020931372.1:0-683 GCF_003984885.1 Neopelma chrysocephalum | reverse complement strand
CGTAGTGGTGTCTTCTCCCTCCCGCCATTTTGTGTATGCCGCAATTGGTGTGACGTAGCTGATTTTTCTTGTTTCTTAGTTGGTACGTGGAGGCTGCTGTTCTCGTTCATCATTTGGTGCTGTAGCACCATCAGAACTAGCCTCCAGGCGATGAGTGCCTTTTTTGCTTTTCGGTCCCCCCTTTCATTATCGCGCCATAGGCTGTAACCAATTGCCTGCCACTCTTCGGCTGTGGTGTCATCGGTTAATTTATGGTTTTTATCGTCCAGCCATTTAGCGAGTGCCTTGGCGGATTTCTTATCCAAGGGGTGACCGTGCTCGATAATGAAGTCTTTAAGACGTCTGTATACAAATTTCTGGGAGGTGGACAATGTAAGTCCCATTTCGGTGTTATGGAAATCCTCCCTTTTTTGTTAAAAAGTTGGGGTGTTGGTGTTGGGGTGGGTGTGGAATGTCCCCAGCTGCTCACCTTCTCCGGTGCGCCGACCCGTGCAGCTCTACAGCCCACAGTCGTCCGTCCAGCTGGGGGGACCGGCGGGACGATCACCTCTCCCGGCGACGTCTGAGCCCAAGTGAAGGCACAGGAGTTCTCTCAATATGAGAGACCTTCAACTGTGCCCCACGTTGGGCGCCACTTGCCACGGCCCGAGGGGTAAGGGAATGGGGACGCGGCACTGCGAATG
>NW_020931371.1:0-24527 GCF_003984885.1 Neopelma chrysocephalum | reverse complement strand
CTCTCCACTTCTTGTATCTCTCCCAATCTGACAATTGATTCTCCACAAGAAATCACCTAAAGGAGATCAGCAGGAGGTAAACATTCCTCTCTATAGAGTGATGGAAGACAAGACTAGACAACGAGTGACAGCAGATGGATTTTGCACTTTGCTCTCTGCCATACAAAGCAAACGTCTGTAACTCATTAATAAAATACCACATTGTCTTCTGCAAATCTCATGTAGTTTGTGAAGCACTGTACAACTGTTTTGAACAAATATTTATTAGATACTGATAACATGGTTCAGTATTTCCTAATTGAACCTTCTGAAGAATATAACTATGCTACTTGTGCCCAGAACACAAGTGTCTTATCATTTGTAATCTTTCTATTAATTTCTCCATTTCTTCCTTATGGGTCTTTTTCTGGCACTGAATGATACGTCTAAAATATGATTTAAATGTATTTTTCCCTATGTGCTTGTGTGACAGCATGATTCTTGTCTAGCTTTAGTATTAATAACAATCACATAATATTTTCTCATCATTAGAGCAGGGCTGACGTGATCTTATGGTTTTATCCTTTCAACTGAATTCTGTAGGAAACCACCCTTATCTATGGCAGGGGCAAGCTTAAGTCCATTATAATTGCAAGTCATCACTATTACCCTTCAAGATGTATACCAAGGGGCTCAGAGGACCTGCTAGCTCAGGGGAGAGCTCAGCTGCCTGCATGGATCCATGGGGATGTCTTGTGATTTGTGCTACTCTGGTCACAACTGGAGACCCGAAGCTGATCTGGAGGGACAGCTGGTTACTTGCTCCAGTGCAGCAATGTTTCTGGTTGCACTAGGCCAGGCAGTGGCTCTTAAATGTTTGTCTAAAGTGCCTGAATGGAAATAGCCTATTGACAGCAAGTAGCTTCCAACCCAAAACACTGAATTGTAATTTTATATGCATTTAATAGCAGCTTGAACCAGCTGGTGATCATCTGCTTGTCCAGAGCCCTGAATTATTTACCTGTTATCCATTGCACAGCATTTTATTGCTGCAGTTTACTCTTTTGGGCCTTGTATCCATTCTCAAAAGAATACTACAGACCCACAGAAAAATTTTGCATGTCAGTATCCAGCAACTAGAAATCTCTTGTTTCACTGCAGTTGTTTACTTTTGAACAACATGAGAAGGACAATTTCTGAGACAGATGTTTCTCCATCAACACACACTTTTGTGCCTTCTGTGCTTATCCAGCCTTTTTATTTTCCCCCAGACCTCTGTCACAAGTGATGATAGACAGGTCTGGTAGGTCATCAAGATGCAAAGGTTGGACTGTACATTAGGAAAAAAATTCAAGTATAGTTAAGACTTCAGTCATTGTTCCCAGAACATCATCCTTCTGGTTTATGGGTCTAAATATAGTCTGACTGATAATTTATACACTATTTGACCTACCACAGCAACAGATTATTGTTTTTATCACCTTGGAAAAATAACAGTCACTGTACTATGAGCTTGCAATGGAAGGGAAGTGTATTTTCCTGTGCTGAAGGCAATGTGCCATATCCAAGGGAGTTCCCCACACATGTAATTTCCGTGTATCCTTTTGGTTATGCTGCAGATTTTGTTATCGTTATTTATTTATTGAGCATTGCCAATGAGCTCAATTTTGCACACTATGTAAGAAAAGCATGCAGAGCCTGACTCTCAGTCAAGTTAAACTGGCATGTTGTGCTCTGGTTAGTCTGACTCTCACTCCCTTATCCTCAGGGCTTCCCATCGAAGGGTTTCACGCAGGTGCGTTATGTACCGAGCTTGTTACATTTGCTAACTGTACATTCAAACACCATTGGGGAACTGTCCTTGCTGAGAAACCGGGACTTAAATCAGCTGCAGTGGGAATTCCACTGCCTCATTCCTAAACCACAGTAGCCTGCTTTTCCTTTCATTGTGTTTCTCTTATTTCTTTTACACCTCTTCTTGCATGCTGAAAAAGTACTGCATCTTATCAGAGGAAAACACCACAAGGCTTCTCTTATTCCCTTGAACATAAAAGCAAAATTCTCCTGGATGTGAATAGCACACAGGGCACTTGGTGATGTGAGGTGTTGCATAGCCAAAATGTTGACCTCCATTACCTTCCTCCCTGTTTGGATTCCTAGATTGGCTCAACAAAAAGTCCCATTTGTCTGGGGGAAGGTAATTTCCTTGGGAAGGCTATTTCCTCGTGAGTTCTGCAGGGAACAGATGAAAGACTATACTCCTGGGCGTTTGACAAACTCTATGCAGAGATGTGCTGGGGTATCGTGAATTGTGAGGAAGGGATACATAAGGAAAAGGGACGATTCTCTCTACCGCCATTTCTAGACAGGACCATGTCTCCTGGAAAAGCCTTGAGAACAGTCCCCTTTGAACTCCAGTGGAGCTTCTGCATTACTCAAAGCATTCTGGAGCAACACGGGGTGGAGTAAAGTACAGGTGGCTAAAGGCTATCATGCCCTGTTCATGGAGGTTGTGAGCTCCCTGCCGTTCCTGTTACAGCTAAATTACTATGCAAGCATGTGCTTACAACTCACTGGAGCCTTGTATATTTGTCACAGCACAGAGTGGAGCCACAGCTAAGCTCCCATGTATTTATTAAGATCCTGGACAGACTTTGGAGTCCATACTAAACCCTGCATGGCTATACTCTTAAAATTTTTCATCCTCAGCTAATGTAAAACTAGGTATTCTATCAGCTGAGATTGTACTCTGGCTTGCAGTGTACCCATAGCTGGAGGGGTGGAGTGCAGAAACTTCCCCCAGCTTGAGGAAACGTGAGTCAAAACTGGGAACTGATGGGAAATGTGAAAAATGTGAGGGCTTCTGTAAGGACAATAGCCAAAAGCAATAAATATGTAAGTAAATAAATCCATAAATGATTGAGGAAACATGCCCCCGGGTGAAGTAAGAAAAGTAAGTTAAATATAGGATAGAATTAGAGTAAAGGACTGGAAGAGAAGGAAAGGAGAAGCAATGAGACAAACTATTTTATCTAGTGCTCATTTTTCTTAGGGGGAGTTGGGAGAGGGAATTGCGACATGGGAAGAAAGAAAATAGGAAAACTAAGATCTATGAAAGGAAGGAGAAAAGGGAAGATGCTGAGAGATGTAAAGACTGTTAACAATAATGTCGAAGTTATGGAATAGGAAAACACAGGCTGTGAAAGGAAGTAAAAAGCAAGCAGAACCAGACTTTGCTATCCTTAAACACAACATCCTGCTGTTCAGCATCAGTAAGCCAGTGAACCCAGAGGGTTGCTCTGCAGAGCAAAGGGCCTGTCTGTGAGAGAAGGTCTAAGAATCTTGCAGGAGGGTGAGGTAGATGGAGAATTAGATGGCTGAGAATGTGCAAGATAAAAAAAGAAAAAATCAATGAGACTGCGGAAAGCCTGATGCCAGAATGTTGTGGCAATAAATTTTAATTTTTTGGTTTCTGCAATGTATGACTGCTGAGAGGTAAGAGAACTGGGTAGGTTTGGTAGTGGCTGAATCATGTGTACACAAGTCCCTGAATTTTGGGTGCAAGTGTGACTCTACCGCTTCAGAAGTTTTCTTGAGCTTTTCTGTGGTGGCCAGGAGTCACCTAAGTGTATCCATGCAGAGACTTTTCTTGGTGCATGTTGATGTATCAGAAGGTCGACAGTTTGTTAAGAGCAAATTAGAGTTCCACCAAGAACCATTCTTTTTCTGACTTAAAATCTTTTATGAAAAAAAAGTCTTCTGAAAATACAGGCAATTGCACTTTTTTATACTTTCCAAGAAAATAATTACTTGCAAAAAAGCTTCTATGTTTTTCTTCACTACCTCTTCACACATATTTGCTTGTCTGTTGGAGCAGAGGGAGGATATTTTCCAACTAAAATGAAAACACTGCATGGTGATTCAAGGACATGCACGTGTCTCAGTCCTGAGGTTGCCATTCAGCTTATTGCATTGCTGGGAGTTTTGATTGTGAACAAATAAGATCCACAGTGAATCAGCCTGCATGGTTCTCCATCCTCCTGCAGCTAAACCGTGTCTTGTAATTTGAAGTTGTCTCACATATGTTGATAATAATGGCCAGTCTTCGCAAACGAAGATCTGGGGAAAGGTCTTTTACCTTTCCAGCCTGTGCAATGGATTTTTTAGGTGAGACACAGCCTGCGCTGAACTGAACCCACCCTTTAATCCTAAGGTTCATCTGCCGGGGCCAAGCAAGCTTGGACAATGGCAGTGAGGTCCTCAGGACGTAGGTTTGTTTAGAGTGACCTTCTCATAGATGGATGGCCTCACAGGGCTAACGGGTTCCATCTGCCCGGGAGACCGAGGAATCGAACCCGGGTCGCAGCAGTGAGAGTCCTGCATGCTAACCACTAGGCCACCAGGGGTCTCACATATGTTGATACTGCACCACAATCTGCAGCACGCAACAGAGTAGAGACCAAGACAAGCGTTGCCCATACTACTGCTCACCACTAAGACAGGGAGTAGGTGAGGTGATGGTGGTATCTTCATTTCCTTGCTGCACAGGCACTTCTTTAACCAGCAGCAGGTAAATTGGAACAATGCTGTGAATTCCTCATTTTCTGTGCCATAGTGAGCAGGGATGCAGGACTTAAAGCAGCTCATACAGCATCTGCACAGCAGTCTACAGGTAGGCTGGAGGGGCTGCAGCAACCCACAGCTCAGGCTTTGCCTTTAGCAGGGTTGATCCTGGGGTAGAAATGGAATTCTGAGGGACACCATGAATAGCTAAAGCCCGAATAAACCTTCTGTACCTTCAGCTACAGTGAGGACAAAGATTCAGGGTGACCTAGAAAATATTACAGGTAGAGTCCCACATCAGAACAAGTTCCAGGAGTGACTGGAAAGTGGGTATGTGTGACCACTGGAGTGTACCTATGCCACGTAACTGGGAACATATGCAGTTTGTCAGGGAGAGAAGAGGGAATGGAAATCCCTCAGGACTCTCACTGCTGGAAAATCCATGTGTGCAAGCAGGGAGCAGAGATAGATGAAGAGAATGACCCCTGCTTGTCCATGAAAATCATGAGAAAGGAAGGGTGTCTGATCCTGAATTTGTAACTGCCAAAGTGTTGAAGCGACTGAAAAGCACCTGCAGCTCAACTTCAACTCTGTGCTGTTGCAAACAAAAAGGAACTGGATGGAGCTGTAGATAAAATAGGATTGAGAAGCTATATGAAACCACTGAGAGAATTTCCCTGCTCCAAGTGGGATCAAATATACCTGTAACACTGTCAAATCTATTCCTAATCTCTTCCACTAACAGAGTCCCGAGTCTTCATTATTAGCCAGCTCTGGATTTTCCTCCAATATCTAACTTCTTTTCTGCAGTTCTAGTGGACTCTTTCCTGAAAACTGAGCAAAGGGAGTAAGTGATTATTGTCTTTTATTGGACTGTCGTTCATATACTGGAAAACTATTATCAAATTTGCCTATGGAGCTTCGAGAGTGATCAACCTAATAATCCAAGCTGTTTCTGATAGAGTACGTTCTCTAAATGTCTTATATTCTTGTTGTTCTTTTAAAAAGTCTCCCAGAGCTAGATCCAATACACCAGCTGGGTCTTCACCAGTGCCTTGCAGAGCTGAGTAATTCCCTGCTGCATGTGACACTCCTGTAATAATACATTTCATGTGAGATTTGTCTTTTAGGAGGTTTAACTGCTTTGCTCATGTTTGCTTTGAGTCATACTCTAGCTTTCACATTCTTTTTTTTCCAGTCCTTCCACCTCTTCTACGATTTCTCATTTTGTATTTGTGCACTTGATCTTTTGTTTCTCCATGTAGTGCTTTGTATGCATTGTTACTAAATTCTGTTTTGATAGTTTTAGACTATTACTCCAACATATTGGGATAATCTTGAATTCTGATCCCATCCTCTGAAGTGCTTCCATCCACTCTGGCTTTGGTGTCATCAGCAAATTTTATAAGTGCGCTCTCCACTCCATCATCTCTGAGGATGGCAAGAAGATACTGAGCTAGGTAATGAAACATTATTTTAAAACCTTGCAAAGATAAATAGTGAGTTAAATTCTTATAAAGAACACTTCAAAATGAAAAAGGTGTAAATATATCTTAGCTCTAGGACTTCTAAATCCAGTTTGTGTGACTAGTTTGTGGAAAAACACAATCTAAATTTTCATGAGGGGTTTTTCCTCTACCAGCCTAACTGCAAATGAAAAAGAATGCTGGTAAACTAAGGTATAAAAAAACCCATATTGTATAGCACAAGATAGTACCAGGAAGAAGTTTAGTATTCAGGGACTGTATAGCTCTAAAATACTTGTCAGTGTTGCAGTATTTTGACATATAAGTGGGACATGTCTGAAGCCTTATCTTTGCCTTCCATTGCCTAGTGCTAAGAACTGGCACAGTGACAGAATTCATCTTGCTCAGGAGTCAAGATGCTACAAGAGCCAACTCCAGATAAAAAAAAAAAAAGAAAAAGAGGAAATGGCAACACCTATAGAAGTCTTACAACCCTGGGTTGGCAATTGCAGCAGCTATACTCTTGACAAGCCTGGGAGGTTTTGTCTGAACTCAGAAATGCACAATTTGTGAACTTGCTCTCTGAGGAATTGTCAAGAAGCATCGGATGAAGAGGATACTTTTCTTAGCCTTTGGGATGCTGCCAGTTCTCCCAAATTGCTGTCAACCTTGCCACTGTTTCTATGATTTTCCCATCTGTGTAATCAATTGACAAAATATATCTCTTTGCTTCCAGAAGGTATTCATCCTGCCTTCACTTGAAGAGAGTTTTTCCCATGTAGGGTTGTTTTCATGCCTGGAGATCTAATTGGAACGATGAACCAAAAGTATAGTAAATTCCAACTTTCAGTAAATATCTGTTCTTTTTGTTTGGTTGGTTCTAGCAAATTTAATGGTTCTGAATGATGCTGGGTCAACAGCTTCTGTACCGATGTTCCCTTTCTTTTCCATAAAGCAGGTACAGGATCAGTGTTGGCTTTACTAAGCTTCCTTACTGGATTGTATCTCAGACCATTAGGACTAAGAGCAGTGTACTTGCTCGGTTGTGATCCCTGAAACAACCCACAACGCAGGTATCTATTACAAGTACAAACGTTGATCATAACATGTGCTTTGGACTCTGATCCACTATCTGTGGCTTGAGACCAGACCATCTCCCAGACAGTTATTGAACAGCATCGGGGGGGACTGGTCAGCCTGGCCATTTCTCTCTGGCAGAGACTGGGAACTCTGTGCTGTTACCAGCTGCCTGAGGCTGCTGGCTCTCTCAGCAGGCACATGAAGACCCTACTTGTGGCAGGACCAGTCTGAATGCTTCTGGGCTTTTCTCAAGGAAGCAGAGGAAAATCTTGGCAGAGAGACTTATATGAGAAGGGAGTGACTGATTACACACAGAAAAGAGACCTTGGCTCAGCTGATTTATTTATTCAAACTTTTCTCAGCTCTAAGTAATGCCACTTGCCATGGGGCGTGCAGAATAAAAACACAACTATGGCAGGGTTTCCTACATTGAAGAGATTCCTCTCTGAAGATTTTATTCTTCTTGAAAGGTGAAACCTCTCCACCTGGTAAATCACAAATTCAGACTTCCATTGTGTTTGCAGGTACAAGCCCTTTGATTCTACATTTCTTTGGATGTCAGAAGCATGCTGTCTCCTCTCAGCATGTATTAGGTACTGCCTCAAGTTCCCACTAGGACCCTGCTCCCTTGGCTGTGGGGGTAGGGTGTGGGAATCCTGTCAGGACCTATTCTGGCTCTTGGAGACCCTTTATGTCAAGTCTTTTTTCCTGTGCAGTGACACAATACAATTTTTCAAGAACTAATAGAATGACACATGCAGATTGACCCTGACAAGCACTTGATATCTGAATCTGTTCAGGTCCTTCAAAGACAAACTCCCCATCTTTTCTCTTTCTCTCTTTCTCTCTCTTTTGTAATGAACGATGATATGAACTCATGGCTGATCAAATTCAGCAGTTGAGGTGCCAGTGGGATCCTGAACTAACTTGTTGTCCTATCAAATTCTTTGATTTAGCTATATAACAGCTCAAGGTTTTAGTGCCTAGAGAGAAAAAAAACCACCCAAAAAACTCTCCTGAGTGTATTGCGCCTGCTGATGTTTTTTTTTTTGCTTTTAGAACAGAAAATCAAACTAAAGTAATAATCTTATGAACTGCCTCATTTTTCCTGTTTATTATTGTTACTCAAGCACATGGTATGCCTGGAGGTAGCCTAGCCAAGAAAGCAGCATTGACAGCAAGGAAACACTATGGAGAGCCAGCACAGAGCACCATGATCTAACTCAGGGTAACTCCAGCTGCCGGGTTAACTTTTGTTATTTACTCACATGTTGTCTTACTCACAATTGAAGCAAGAAAATGCACTGCCCTTCATCGAATTCTGCCAGGAAAAAAGACAAAATCTGTGAAGCTGATACACTGAAATAAAAGCTAGCAGTGGTCCTGCAGCAGGTAAGGCTTCCCATTGCATCCAGCCTCTAGCAGAGTCCCACCAGAAAGCAGGGAAAACTATGACAGTCAAGCACAGAGGATGTTGATTTTGTTCTGGATGAAATTCTGTGCCAGTGGATGAACAGAGTCCAGGGGAAGTGTAGGAGCACAGGGAGATATTTCTTAAATGTAAAGTTTCTCTGCAGTGCATAGGTGTGTGCCTGGCTAACGCGTAGTGACGTGGCCCTGTTCCTGACAGGATCCTTGCCTTCAGGTGTGACAGTGTCTGTAGTGTCGAGTCACCATTTGCCTTGCACTCTTCTTAGCAGGGCTCTGGGTCTCTGCTGCTTCAGGGTATGTAACGTGCAGGATTCTGAAAGGGCAGAAAACTCAGACAAATAATGGTTTAGGTGAGGCGCTGCTAGGCTTGACAGAGGCTGTATGGGTTAAAGACAGGATTTTTGCTGGCGCTCCACATGGTGTATGACCACCAAGGTCAGTACAGTGTATGCACATTTGTCTCACCACTGTCACTCTGTACCTCTGCAGGTACATCTGTGTCCCTAGGCAAGTATTTAGTGAGCTCCTCTGTAACAAGGACACACAGAAAATATCTGGTAAATGTTTTATATTGTGTAGTACAGCCAAGGATATTTGTTCCTGTAAGATTGTCCTGGGATATCCATCTGGAGGGAATGACTCAGACAGTACAAAAGAAAAATAAGCATACAGTAGAAGTGCTGCTTGCAAAGATATGATACCAGAAACAGTGTTTCACTTGTTTAGCTTCACAGAGTTTTCTATTCCCAGTATCACAGCAGGAAGCATTTCCTAAAATGTGGGAGGTTTCCCTCCTTAACAAGTGATGTGTGAGAGGCTACAGTGCAAAAGCTACAAGTCTTTCTTGCTTCCTGATACAACCAGTATATCACCATACATAACTAAGCAGAGGAATGTCTTCTCATTTATAATTCTCCCCTCTTTTTCCCCTCCCTCTCCCTCTTTCTTCCTTTCCCTTTTCCCACACCTTCCTTGCCTTGCTTTCCTTGCCATCTCTCCTCCTTGCACACAAGCCTTTGGGACTGACAGTGGCCCCATGAGCATTTCCACATACTATATCTCCTGTGGTGATAGTTTTTAAGAGTGTTTGGTGGGAAGTATATGCAGAAATGCAGTACTTTGGGCAAGCACCTTCTTTTTCTTCACTATATATTACCACTTTTCAGTGAGAGAAGGAGTTCTATGGGGAACCTGATTCTTTTCTCCAACTGACATCAGTTTTAGCTTGTTGTAATGACTTGGCCTTCTACAGAGTTACTCCCAATTTACACCAGTGCATGTGAGATGACAATTGAACAAAGAATCTCCCTCTTGGACTTATGGAGGGAATGACCTTGCTGGTGAATTCCTGAAGCCAAAAAATGTTATTCATAGAGGGAAGGCCTCATTTAAACCACTATGTGCTGGAAGAATATAATTTACAAGTAAAAGCAAAATCATTATTTGATCATTTCTCCACAAGGTGCACGTCTCTGAGTTCAGATATAGTTTTGAAAGTTAGAGAAAACAGTGAGCCATGGTCTGGTAGAATGTGAAAGGCAAAGGAGTCTTACTTAACCTCAGTTCACAAACCCACAGACCTTCAGCTTACAGGGCCAGAACAGAAACTTCTTTCATTTGACGTTTGACTCCTTGGAAGAAAGCACTTGCTCCTCTATTTGAAGCTCTTGAAATAACAAAGGAGATGGAAAATACATGGTGTCTGCAGGACAATTCCAGTTTCTCTTTCAAATTATTTTATATGATAGGCACCAGGGCCAAGTTCATTGTAGTTCCGTTGTGTTACACAGAGAGTGGATCTGGCTACTTCTGTTGGAAGCGGAACAGTGTAAAACTAATTTCTCCAAGTTTGCTGGTTTTGGTCCTGTTATCAGAAATGATGTCTTTCAACATTTCAACAGATGATGATAAAGGTTTGAAGCCAAAATGGTCATGAAGGTTACAAATGGGGTCAATTTCCATCCCTTGTGGTAAGTGAGCCTATTTACTGTCTGTTACAATGTCCTGAAAGACTAAACTTGGGAGAAATCAATATATGACTTCTAGAGAGTATGCGAACTGAAATAGTTGCGAACATCTCCTTCACATGAAATGTGCTCTTTAGTGTGATAGAGAAAATCTGTGTAATTTGTTACAATGATTGTGGGATCCAAACACCAAACTTTACAAATTTGTAAATATGCAAAAGAACATGATAAAGTAATGTATTTACTGATGACATGTGCTTTTTAATTTCACAGTGCAAAAATTCTTAAGCAATATCTGTGAGTACAGTATATAGCGTTGATAAAAATGTATCACTGGGGTTTATTTGTTTAGCCACAATTGTAATGCAAAAAGCAGACACGGTGCTAGGGCAGGTGTGTGGGGAGCCGTGTCCTTCACCTGGTGCAAAGGAGTCTCTGGGGATGTACAGCACTGCTGACTAGTAGACTGCTCTGTGTTCAGGAGGAATTGTGCAAATAGGTTGCTCTGGGCAGCATACAACATTTGAGGCATGGGCTCCACTATGTACATCTGAGTGGGAACCAATAGTATGAACATGGAGAATGATATTTAAAAAAAAAAAATCAGAGACAGCTGTATTCAGCCTGTCCACTATGGCACTTCTAGATGTAACTTGTCATTGTCAGTGATTAGGTTGCTTCTCCAGAAAACTGGAGACCTGCTTTCCATGTCTCAGACTGAAAACACTTTCTTTACCTCCTACTAGAAGAGAAGTAAGGAGACGTTTTCTGCTATCCAGCTGAAACTAATCTATTGTATAGCAAGGAAAGGTTTTCTCTCTCTGCCCTTATGAATGATACGTAGTCACTAAAGAGAAGCATTTGCAATACCTAGATTGAGCGCTTGCTAAGCATCAGGTTCTCCCTGCCATCTGGGTCTGACATCCTGGGGAGCCGGCGATCTGAACCACTTATCAGTCTTTTCAATTCAGACACCGCAGATGGTGTAGTAACTTTGGAAGGAAAAGGCCTATGGTGCTTCCTTGTACTCTCATCTCCCCTCCTGCCATGCCTCCTGCAGTCTTTGCGTTTTTTTCTTTCTTTTCCCCTTTTTCTCTCACATTCCCTGGTGAGCTGATGATGGTGCAACTAACTAGGAAAATCTTTATGTGAAGAGATAAAAAAACCCTGAACACTTTGACTAGGGATAAACTTTTTCTTGATCTCCAGGAATCTTATTGTAGGGTAATTTAGCTGCATTGTCTATGCTTTGCTGTAGCAAAGCTGTATCATGTATAGATAGTCTCAAATCAGTTGGCTGTAGCCTTACTGATCTGGATTATAAATTTGAATGGACAAAGTACCAGTTGAGATTACAGCACCATTGTATGATGGGTTAACATTTGTCTTTGTTGTTAAAAAATAGACTTTTGTATTATGCGTTAGCACACAGTGTTTACCCCTAGCCTCAAATGAGGCTGCACACCACTGCAATGTAGTGTTGCTTGAGAGGAAAGGATGGAATTTCCTGCCTTGTCTCAGACCATAGATCATCACTTTGCCACTTCTGGCGGCTATGAGGAATCGAGCATGACCTTCAGAATTCAGATAATTGCAATGAAGGGGGATCAAATTACTTTAATCAAAGGTGAGGTTGTCATTTCAGCAAGTCTCCCTCCACGGCTGATTCTCTCTTTCATCTATCATCACTCTCCTATGAGACATGCTTTTGAGCCATATCACATTTTGATATCCGATCATCAGCCTACAGAATGCCACAAGAGGTTTGTTTTGTGCTGCTGAAGTTCGATTCAACGTGCTAAGTGACTCAGCTCAGGAAGAATAGTTGGCAATGGAATTGAAGTTTGTACTGGCTTCTACCATCTTTAGCGGGAGGCCTACCAAAGGCTGAGTTGTTCTTTCTTTGCCTTCACCACCCATAGGAAAAGAATCTGTTTCCTCTCTTTGTACAACTGAACAACTCCAAGGAATGTTGAACCTTAAACTTTATTTAATAGAGAGGAAAGGTTTCCAGATTTGGATAATTTGCCTTGGAAGCATAAGGGCTTAAGCTGATACTTTGAACCTGTGTGAGAAAATGCAGTGTTTACAATATCTGCATCACATGATGTAATGTAATGATCGATTTCTAATGCGGAAACAGCATAAAAACACTGCTATCAGAGGAAGTAGCCATTATTTTATGCTTTAAAAAAGGAAGATGCTACCTTCTCAATATCAAAGTCTGGGATGAGAGAGCTTTAGTTCTCTCAATGCCTGAATGTATTTGTACTTTGTATGACAAATCCTGTGGTCAGGCAAGGTGGCACACTGTTCTCAAGGTAGAATGTCGATGACACAATATTTGCTACTTGGGGTTTTAACAGCTCGGAAAACATTCTTGGAGGGTAACAAGATTTTCTGGAAGTGAGCCACTTTTGAATACTATTGCCAGCACGTCTGCCTACTCTGGGTAGCATCAGAAAGTCTGCTGAAAAATTAAACAAACACAGTTCTTGGCATCTAAACAGATGGGAAAGGACATGTTGACTCCCAAGTCTTTAGCTGAGGAGGTAGTCTGTTTCTCATTGTTACCACTGTGCACTGAGGAATTGCAAAACACCCACATAGATTTTCAGACCTGCTAGCTGCACTTAACCTTTAATCCAGCAAGTACTCAGCCATGAGCATATAATTTTAAATGTCTGAGTAGTCCAACTGACTCCAATGGGAATACACACTGAATGAAGTTAAACATTTGCATAAGTGTTTTTAGGATCAGGATCTTTCACTACTAACACAATTCTAGCACTACAAACACAAACTCAGCTTGGGCTGAGTACTCAACTCAAGCTCTCAAGACATTAGTAGACCTATATCCTCTACAGATGTATTTTAAATTTCATGTTAATGTGTGATTTCTGTTATAAAACACCTTACATTAGGCTAATAAGTAACCTTTGTCATGAGAGAGGAGAAATTATTTACTTATAACTGCATAGGTTTGAAAGAATGTAATCTGAACTGGGTCAGCAACATATCAGCTTCCATGTATCAAAGAGGTTCAGGTATCTTAATCGCTTTTTTGGCCTTTTAAAGTTTTCAAAACCTATATTCTGTGTTTTAGACCTGATCTGAAAATCTCCCTTCCTGTCTTTCCAAAGACAAGATGTCTTGCATGAGTAAGAGATTGACTCACTTATTCCTAAAGGTGAGGACTGCTTTCCACTCACACTGCTGAAGGGTTTGTTCACCTCTGACTAAATCATATAACTCCAGAAAAGGATAAGAAACTTTTGTGGTCTCTGAATTAGACTCTGGTCATGGTTGCAGCTGGTTTTATAGCCTCTCTCATGTAAGTTCAGTGAAATTCTCTCTGGTTTACACCCTAGCTAACTAGATCAGAATTTGGTCCTTCAAATCTAGGTGTCTGCATTACAGATCAAAGGCAAAGTTTTGATGATTCCTTCTACAAATTTCACTCCTATTTGTACTCTCACATGCTTGATCTCTCTTTTGTTTAAAGGGATGTGGTTGATACAGAAGCATTTATATTCTGTGAATCATTCTAGCAACGCTGCTCTTAAAAATATGTTAATACTTTCTTTTGAAATGCACTGGAAAAATAATTTAAAAATATCTTACAATTTTCTTGAATTCTTTCCTTTAATTGAAGTGCTTTTTTTCCCAGTTTGTCTTTGCTGACTAAACATATTAGGACTTTTGAGATAAAGAGGTATGTGTATGCAAATACATTGCAATAGAACAGGCAGCTTTTCCTAGAGTTAAATTGATGTAACATTTTCCATTCTAACCCCCTGTGTTTTCTGTGGTTTCTGAAATATAAATGATTCAGGATGAAATCTGCCAGATTGGGACTTTGTCCAAATGTGAATATTTTGGAAAGACTTGAACAAAACTGGTTCAGCCAGTTCATAATATCAAGAGAGTGGTGGTGGGGGGGAAAGTAGCATTTCTTGAGCTAAATGGACTCTTCCAGCCTTTTTTGAGCATTTCTGTAACTTTATCAGCAGAAGGTTGAAAAATGAACTCTGACATGGAAGTAGCCTTCCTTGAAGTAGGCATGTATTTGCTTGTTTGAGAAGAAATTAGTTTTGATTTGCCTGAGTTATAAACCTTTGAAAACTGTGGTTGAGCATGTGCAATGGATTATTTCAATAAGCTTGTGAAGTGTGCAGCTACAGAGGGATTTTCTGTACATGCATGGCTGGTTAATTTTGCTGGAAAGGGAAAAATCTATCCAAGCATATTGCTAAAATCAGTGAAAATACCTGCAGCTGCATGGAGACCTTTGAAGACCATCCCAAGGTCTTTAAGATCATGAAAAGGGCAAGAAAAGTTCCTGTAGGCTTTGCAGAGTGTTTAAAGGGTAAGTGGACTGCAGATTTTGTGAAGTTAAATGGGATTATGGCTTCAGAATTGAGCACTTAGCAGATGAAAGTATATGATGTTTTCTGTGGGGAAGTATGTCATGCAAAGCACCCTTTCCCTCAGCAGATATGCTCAGTGAAGGAATCCTCCAACAGCAGGGAAGCTGCTTCTCCATCTCGTGTCTAGCTGATTGTAGAACTTAAATGGCAGAAGTTTATCAGGATGTTCGCAAGCTTGGGCTGCTGAGAGTGCCCTGAATTATATAGAAATCTTGCTAATTAAAATTGAGCTTTAGAGTGGGGCATGCGTATGTGTATGTGCGTGTGTGTCTTTTTAGATGCAGGCACGGTTGGTGCTTTTGCAGGAACTGCTCTCACTTGCATCAAACACACTTTGGACAAATCAAAAACTCTCATCTAGAACATCTGTGTGTCTCCTGGCAGCCCATACTCTCCAGCATACCTCACTTCAAATAGATGCTAGTTATTTGATTCCAAAACTTCTATTTTGCCCAAATTGGGTGTCTGTCACCAAATCCCTCCAAAACCAAAGTCATAATGCTGAGTTTATTGAAAGAGTCATTTGCTTCGAAGAAAGAGATCTCTTTATTTTACAGTCCCTGAATGGACACTTATTTGAGATTTCTTGCTTTGTCTTTTCACCCATGTTATCTCTCCATCAGTGCTCTGGCAGGTGGAAAGGTATGCATTTATTCACTGAAATCTTTGCATGCCAGACAACTTTTGCCCAGGTAGTGCCAACATTGACACAAATCACCTTCTTGATGAGACTGTCAGCGGACTGACTGTGTTTGTTGAGCAGGTGAACTTTCGATGTCATTTCTTTTGGCTGTTGGATCTTTTTCTGCTTATGCAACAGAATTTATGCCAGACCCCCTGGCCACATCCTGATACAGCTTGGTGAGCAGTATGCTACAGAGGCTCTGTAGCCACTGGTGTGGCTGGACTGGCAGAGGTCTGACATCAATACAGACAGAAGGAGGACAGAAATGCGGGGTACAGTCAGAACATGAGGCAGCAAAACAGCCTACTTATAAAGCAAGGTGACACAACAGAAACCCCCCCAAAACATTTCAAAATCAGGAATATTCTCCTTTGAGTGGCTATAATGCTTCTGGAATAGAAGGGCTTTTTAATTGTTAGGGAATGTGCCTCATTTTTGTGTTCTCATTTCTTGATATCTCACAGTGGGATAAGATAGCAGCAAATGCTGAACAACAGGAAACTCATTGGTGTGGAAAAACATTAACATGAGCTGTGCACACACAAGTCAGTGAACCACAGTGAGAACTAGCAGCGCTGTAGTGTCTGTCCTGGGGTGTTCAAGGGTGGAGCTGGGTATGTAGAAATTAAGGTAATTTTACCAGATGACAACCCCGTATCAACAGACTGGAGTGGAGCACTACCTGTGTCAATCTCCTGGGAAGATCCAGGCAGGGTCCCACAGAGCTCCCTTTAGGCCTGCATAGGGAGTAGCCTCACTTCCAGACTGAGCACTACTGTGGTGGTGACCTCAGAAGTGGAGCAGGTACATGACCTCTGTGGGATAGTGGGGTTGTCAGCACCTTGATGTGCCCCATGAGGCCATGGAAGAATATCTTGAATAATGTAAGTAAGGTAGGGACTTTTCGAATGAGATGCAGATTCCTGTCATGCAGAGGGCAGTGGACATCCCCTGACATGACTCTGCTTTCTGACCCTTGAGGTGTAATGAACACCTGCCTCACTACCTGCCTCAAAGTGACTTCAGGGACATCTTCATAAAGCATGTTTACCGTTTGAGAGACTGAGATACGACCTGTGGCCAGTCTGGAATTTTTGTGGACCTGGGAGCCTCTATGTATTCAGCCAGTATTAGTGGGGAGGGAGTGAGACAACTCCAAAGGGGCGAGATCCACACGCCAGCGCTGTACTACAGTGCTCAGAGGCTGAATTGAGCGACGGCACAGCCACTGCCAAACGCTGCGGGCCCGGACAACCCATCCTGTCAGAGGTGCGGCTGCGGCACTGCCCGTGCCCAGCTCCGCGGGCACTGCGGGTATGGAGCGGGAGGCAGCGGGATGGGGCCAGTCTGGAATTTCCGTGGTGCTGGGAGTCTCTTTTTAATAACCATTCAACATGAGCGGGGAGGGAGTGCGACAACTCCGAAGAGGAGGGACCCACACACCAGTGCTGTACCGCGGTGTCCCGCCGCCTTAGGGCGGGGAGCGGTCGCCACCCCGCCGCCCGCCCGCTGCCCGCGAGGCGCGGCTCCCACGCCACGGGCCGGTTCAGGCAGGGGGTGCCCGGGAGTGGCCGGCGGCGGGAGGGGCGGGCGGCGCGGGGCCGGTGCGGGCCGTACCGGTGCCCGCCCCGCAGCCGCCGCGGGGGGCGCGCAGCCCCCGTTCCGGGCGGGCCAGAGGCGGCGGCGCGGCGTGCTGCAACCATGGCGACGGCGGCGGGGCCGGCCCGCCCCCCGCGGGGCCGGGCGGCGCGGGATTGGTCGGGGGGCGGGCGTTCGCCCTCTGCCCCCTGACCCTGCGCGGCGGCGGCAGCAGCGGCAGGAGCGGAGGCGGCGGCTGCTGGCGGCCGTTTCCTGGTGGCCTGGCGGCGGCGCGGGAGGGAGGATGCGGCGCAGGTCTCGGCTGCTGCTCTGCTTCGCCTTCCTCTGGGTGCTGGGCATCGCCTACTACATGTACTCGGGCGGCAGCGCCGCGCTGGCCGGCGGCGGCGGGAGGAAGGTGAGAGCTCAGCCCGGGGAAGGTGCGCCCGCTCCGTGCCCCGGCGGCGGGGTGGCTCGGGCCGGGCGGGGGCAGCGCTGCCCGGTGCTCGAGGGGCAGTGGAGCAGGGGCAGCGGGTGGCGGGTTCTCCTCACCGCCGCTCGCTTCCAGGCGGCGTGAAACTGCCCCGGGCTGCTCCTTCCCCCTTTCCGCCCGCCCTTCCCCAGCCCTCTTCTCGGAGGGAGATGGCTTCTTTGTGGACTTCAGACCGGTTTCAGCCCCGTCACGTCGCTCCCCATCCAACTGCGGCCGGCCACGTCCCGGGGACGGGGGAAGTTGGTGTGGGAGGGGACGGCGGGGGGGCCCCGCCTGTCTCCGCTCCCCGTCTGCCCTTCCTTCCTTCTTTCCCCGCCGGCACCGGAGTCGTTCGAGCTCGTGTTCCCACCTGGAGAACACGCCGAGGATCCGAGCTGCAAACGCATTTTCCCTTTGGTTGCACAGCTGTTTCGTTTCACCTTAGCGCTGTGCCTGAAAGATACCGTTTTCTGACCGATTTTGCAATGTTCTGGGAAATAGCTGGATTTGTCACGTTTCATGGCTGTGGCATGGAAGGTCTGTCTCTTTCTTCCTCTTGTAACAGCTCGGTTACTAATGTTCAAGAAGTTGCCTGTGGACAGTGGAGGAGTAATTTTTCATTGTTCTGGCCACCAAGTTGTTAAGTAGATTTTTGAATGTGTTGTGGTATTTCATTGATCGGGAGCACAGCTGGAAGTTGGGCACGTCATAGTTCACGTTTGTGTCAATCAAAACAGGTTGTTGTAGTGTGATGTGGGAAGTGGCGACTTTATCCACTATCTCTGCTTAGAAAAAGAAGTGCTTTTTTCTTTAATGGGCTTCCCCCCCAATCAAAGAGCTTTTAGAAACTGTTGTTTAAACCTTCTATCTTGGAGTAGAAAAGGTGAAAAAGCATCTCATAATTCTGTCATTTTTTTGCAAAAAAAAAAAAAAGAAAAGGAAATGGGAAAAGGACAAGTGAACAAAGTGTGCCACAATTAAACGGTGTTATTCACTGATATAATGACTGTCTTCTGTTAAATGAAAAGTAGTGTTTCTTAAGTCTGGCTCTGCATAAAAAGAGGAATATTTTCGTGTTGCTTTGATGCGTTTTGGTTCATCAATGTATGTATTCCCTCTAAAAGCCAGCTGATGTTCCTGTGGCGGATCATGGAAGCAAATACTTGGATGGTTACTTGCATGAGCCAGAGTCTAGATAATGAGTCACTGCTTGCTGATAATTGGCTCTCTGTTCTGATGTGTCCTGTTTTTTATTCTCTCTGTAGCTTAGAAATGAGTTCAACAGCAACTTTTGATGTAATGTATTAAAGTAAGTGTTAAGTATGTATTGCCAACTACAAGCTCTTGGTCCTTCGAAGTAGATACAGTAGCAGAAATAGATCAAGCATGTGATAAAAAGTAAGGCAGTAGCCTAAAGCTTTTCTTGAAGAACCACTAGAGTGTATTTAGAAAGTAAAAGCAATCTTAGGCTGCTGCTGATGTATAATGGGATAAAGAAAAGCTATCAAGGCAAATGTGTCTGTAGATAGGGAAATATATTTTTAACTCTTATGGTCTGTTTCATTTGGAGTTTCCAGACAGATTTGCAATTCTGTTCAATTCATTTTTACTGCTGGGGAAACTGCAGTGTGGGGGTAGTGATTTGCCCAAGGTCACCTAGAAGACTTGATGAGAATCAAATAGGAAAGAAACCAGTTTTTCTGAGTAAGAGTCTGGTACTTAATCTACTAGAACCTGTTGCTGTTTATTATTGATATTAGTAGCAGTTTTTATTATAGTTTTAAGAGGTTAATGATCCTGATACTTGCTTTGGTAGTGTAATTTGGTATCATTCTGCACAAAATTTAGTAAACCTTACTGGTCTGGGTAAAGTTTAGTGAAGGTAATTTAAAGAAAATGAGACATTTTGTAGACCTGAGCTGAAGCTCAGTGTTCGGTTCAAAAATGAGAAAGTTTAAGGCTGTGGTAACGAAGAAAATAGGTACTGTGACCACAAGTAACAAGTGGGGAAATTAACTATTATATGTGGATTGGTGATTTAGGATTCTATTTTCTGTCAGTGAAGCGTAAAATTTAATCCTGGGCTTCAGCATAGGTTAGCAAGTGTACGTAGAGGATGATGTGTGTAATGTAATAGCTTTTGAATCTGAATAAAAGGCTTATTAACTTAGTGTCAGACGCTGGTGTAAAGCAAAAAACACAAACTGTCTTAAACTTATGAGCAGAAATCCTGCTGTTGTAAATTTCTTGATGTGTATGACTTCATGTAGTCCTTATTACTTGCCCAGTATTTCAATATAATGGAAACAGAGTTGCTTACAGAAGAACATAACTTTTAATAAATTGAAGTCTCTCCCGTGTTCAGTCTATAAAATTACAAAAGCCAGGAGGGGATGGTTCTTCATTTGTGTGAGTAAGTAATTTACATGTTAATTACAGATCTAGTTATACAAACAGAATGTGTTTTTTCATAAGGATGATCTTTTTTTTTTCTGATACACAGACCTAGTGTGTTATCCAGATATACTGGACTTGTTTGATATGGCACCAAGTCCTGTGGTGTGTTGAACACCACCAATTCCCTTTTTCTTCAGTAGAGTTGAAGTTGTTTGCCCTTTGCCAGGATTGTACCTGAGTAAGAGAAAGGAGTGATTTTTTTTTTCCTTTGCTTTTCTTATTAGAGTAGTGTCAGAGTTAACCTAAGCTTCTACTTATTTTGGTTCGCCATTTACAACCTTTCTAATGAGATCTGTGAAGCTATTTGGATGTTGCATTGTGTGGTACAGCCTTGATGAAGTTTTTGGCACCTGTCAACAGTGGTGAAGTCCTCAGCTCTGTGTGCAGGGCTTTGGCCTGGTAGGAGCTGAGCAGGCATGAAAGGGTCTAAAACACACAAGGCAGAACCTGTGTAGTTGGTAAATGTTTAAATAATAATAACAAAAAAAAGGAAGAAGGTGCAATGCTTGTCATTCTGTACCCAGGTATAAAAACTGTAGTAGAAAGAGGTGATATCTTCCACGCCAGGAATTTAGGGTGTGACAAACTTTTTTTTTTTCTTCTTTCCATTTCTTCTTGAGAAGAAGAAAAGGGTAGAATCAAAGCATGTCATTCCAAATGTGCTTGAAGGGCACAGAAATGTCTTTTTTTTTTCCCCTTCTCCAGTGAATCTCCAATAAAATTATTGTAAACATGAGAGAACCATGTTCAGCTCACTCCTTTTCCAGCTGGGTCACTGGGTTGTAGATTGGAAAGAGTGAGTCTGCTTCACATGTCTAAAGGTTAGAGAAATAGTTCTTATACAGATGCTGCGACGTAGAAGAGAGCAAGTTGCAAGCCCAACAGTTATGAGACTGAAAAAAGTGTGGGCTACTTTTGTGTTCACTTAATGTGTTTTATATTAAAAAGCCTTTGGAGTGGAGATTGGAAGCTCCCTTCTTTTCATGGATAAATTTCCTAACCTATAGCAGAAATGGTTCATGCTCTCTGCCTCAGACTTGCATGAAAATGGAGCAACTTCTGCAAGATAGTTAGAAAGCCAAAGTCATCCTGATGGTGTGATCCCCTCCTAAGACTGGTGTGAATTTGAATTTGTGTATTGTCACATGGATTTTGAGTTCTTGAACCACTAAGCTCTTGCACAATAGAGTGACTGAATTAAAATAAAAAAAAAAACAAAAACGTAAAAAAGAAAAACCAAAACCCACACCAAACCCAGCCAAACCCCCCAGCTGGTTTCTAAAGAACTTACTCTTCTGGGCATTAAGAAAGTAACCCCGTGTAATTGAGCCTTTCAGGCTGGACAGAGGAATGTCTGCATCTTGTTGAAAATGCCAAATGCTTCGCTGCTGCCAAGAGTGAAATCCTCTGAGGTATTCCCAGAAGGAGACCTGTAGGCAGAATGAGGATTTACCATTGAAAGCTGAGGCATCAAGAGAGGCCTGCTAGGTTAAGCCACATCTGAACCAAGGTTAGGAGCCTTCTGGATTTAAGTACCAGAGTGCTGACAAGGTTTTGCGTTTGTTGTCATGTAAAGAATGTCAGTTGTTTTTAAGTTGAACCTCTGTCACTTCCCACCCTATCTAGAGGAGGAGGCTAAAACCAATATTTCGGTGATAAGTGGATAGCTTTCACCAGTACTTCCTAAAATTAGAAACATCTTTCTTGTTTCATCAACTAGAAGCCTGTTACTTTCTTGGCTCACCGGATTTACTGGGTGTGATGGAGCGAATTGGAGAAATCTAATTTATGGCTAGCTGAGCCACAAGGAGGCAGACTTTTCCTATGGAACTGGTTAATACCCTGTACATAGTGCTGGTTTTTCTTTCCATATTCTGGTTTTGTTTGTTTAGATTTTTTTCTTTATCTTGAAGCAGACTTTTGATAGGTGACTGTACTGAGGAGCTAGCTGAGGTGAAATAAAGCCAAAGGTAAAAGGTGATGCTTCGTCTCGCGTGTGTGACTTGATCACTTTGAGTAAAGTAGGGAAAAAAGAAGCAACTCTTGTAAGTTCTTGTTCTATAAGGATAAAACTTTAGAAAAACTCCTTTCAGCATACACAAATCTTTCTTCCCCCTCTTTTTTTTTTGAAGTCCTGTACTATTTCAGTTACTATTAAATGAGGCTCTTATTACCATTATACATAATGTTATGTATAGAGCTCTTGCTCTCTTTCTACTTAAACTAGAGTGTTAGTGTACCTAACTTTATTTTTGAAGGTTTAAGTAAGGAGGAGAGGAAATACATCTTAACTTCAGATTCATTAATCTGTTTCTGTCAGAGAATGAAATTGTGAAGTGCAGCTTGAGTGTCTCTCTCTCTCAGTATGGGAAGTAGAGCTTTTTTCAAGGGAGTTAAAAGTAACCTCTCCAATTCTGTTGGTTTCTTTCATCTGAGGAAGGCATTGCCTGTTTTAATTTCTAAATATTAAGTTTACTTTGCTGCATCATTTTTAAATGTAACTTAAGTCCCTTATGTGATGTGACAGTAGATGTGATTTATGATACATTGACCTTTAGACAAGTGAAGATATCAGAGGTTAAAAAAGTCAAAATATCATGTGTTCTTTGGCATTTACTTCCTAGAAGGTGCAAGGAGACAAGAAAGGATGTTCCTCCCTATAACAGGTAACAGTTTCTGTTAATAGATCTTTATTTTATACAATTCTGTAATAAATGAGAAGGAGATTAAATGCCCAGGCACTTCAATATTGAATCTGTCATTCTCTCACTAGAATGTAAAAATGTCATACATATATATTTTCTTAGTCTAACATATGTCACTTAACAAATTTACTGTCTTGGCAATTCAGTCATTTTTATGGATTACTTCATAAAACTTTGAGTGCAATGAAAAGACAGTTGTATGCAAATTTTGTGCAGTCTGTTTACGTCTGTGGTTGTATATGGCTATTCTCTTTTCTTACCTTCCTTTTTGAAATGCTTCAGTGAGGGATTTTTTTTGCATGTTGGTACGTCGGGACATTGAGAAATTAGTTCTTTGCTAGAAGACTTGTGTTGTATCCTGCAACCTGCCAGATTAGAAACTGATGACTCTTTGATACACATGCTATTGCTCTTGGATTACTGTTAGCTGTTTGTTTCCTAAATGGAGAAGTAGAGCAGGCCTGTAAACAAAAGGGGCTGGGTAAAAAGAATGACTTCTTCAGTAGTTTCATTCAGAGTGGGGTAGTTAACCAGCTTTTCCCATAATTTTTCCCTTTTGTGTGGATTTTGTAGTAGTTTGCCATGTTTCTCAGTGTTATTCCATTGCTGCTATGATCTCTGTGTACAAAGGTTGTAAGTTGTGGTGATGTCCTTTAACAGATACAGTTTAAAAATTAGGTAGTTCACTAATTAATTGTGCGTGTGCCTTACCTGTTGTCTTGTCCATCTTGTGATTTGAAGTGTATTGCAAATAAATACCAGTCATTCTTTCCATGTGTTCTAGATACTTCCCAAAATACAACATGAAAAGTAATATAATAGCACTGTTTTCTAATTTAGAAAAGGCATAATAGGACTTCATGCGAAGTAAAAAAATATTAAAGATCCATCTTAGTGGTAATTACTGAAATGAAATATTTCTCACTTGGTCTTTAGACCAACCTAGAAAAAAATATAAAACGTTTAAACATATCTTAGCTTCATTCTTGTTCTTCAAGATTACATGATCATTCCACATTTTTTCCTTAGAAATCTGATTCCTTTATCCTCTTTTGTCTTGCCTGTCCTTTTCCATTTCTCAGTGTTCTAGGTGTCCAAGTACTTGTGTATATCTGATGCTGTTTGGTTAAAATGATGGTATGTCAGATGAGAGATATGGTATTGTCTGCTAGAAAGCTGTTCACAATGATACTCTACTCCAGAATAGAAGAGAGACCTTTGTACTGGTACTGGGTACCCTTGTTGCTTGCCTAGAAGCTGTTTAAAAATAATTCCATCAGACAGCCTAGAAAATGGTTTTGCTTGGCTTTTGCTGGGCTACCTATAATTTATAAATAATTTAATATACAGTACTTTTGTTAAATTAAATCTGTTTGAAAAGAAAACATTGGGACACAGTTGATCCCGTGAAGCTCAGGTGAAAAATGTAAACTGCTAAAATGAAGTCAGTGCAAATGATTTGTTTGAGTTGATTTGATCCACTTAGTTTTCTTAAATAACCTCTGCTTTATAGTAGTTAAGCTGTAGTGGTACAAGTCAATACCAGTCAAGCCAGCTGGTGTACAAACAGTTTTTCAATTCCCTTGCCATGGGTAAAATTGTTACTAAATGTGATTTTTATTAGGACTTAGGAGAAGATGTGTATTGCTAATGTGTTGGCAATGCCGTGTTTTGGCAATACATTTGAATTCTAAAAATGAATCTGCAGGAAGCA
>NW_020931370.1:0-6316 GCF_003984885.1 Neopelma chrysocephalum | reverse complement strand
TTCTCTCCACTTCTTGTATCTCTCCCAATCTGACAATTGATTCTCCACATCTCCCCCTTCTTTATTTATGGACACAACGTTGGCGTTGATCGATTTCAGGAACAGCTGGCGGAAACAAACAAAAAGACAGGGCAAGCAGGTGCATAGAGCAAAAAGACCACCCACAGAAATCAGAGCTAAAATTAATATTTTTCTGAGCCAATTGGGAATTGACGGGAATTTAAGCCAATCAAAAAGTCCGTCCAACCCCTCACTATGGGATTGACGGATATCTTGGACTAAACCTTTTAATTGATCGATACTTTTGTGAATTGATTGAGCATGATCCGAAAAGTTCATGCAACACATGCCTTCGAACTCTTGGCACCCATGTCCATGTGCCAAGAGTAGGAAGTCAATAGCTGCGCGATTTTGGAGACTAACTTCTTTTAATTTCTGTGTGTCTGCTAACAATCCCTCTATCGCCGTTGTTGTTGCGTTCGCTTCCTTCGTGAGCCAGCAACCGAGGTGGGTGAGAAGGGATAACGCGTGAGCTGTTCCAATTCCTGAAAATGGAAAGGAAGCCCAGAAATTTTTGATGCGAGGCCAAATGTAGATATGGGAATCGCAGTCCTCAGGGAATGGTAAAGGTGGTGGAACGGTAAAGGAGGATGGAACAAGGAGAGGAGGTGTTTTAGGAGCTGGAGCAGTGAGGTGCTGGGGGTTTTGGAGGTGTAGGACGAGGTTTTGGGAGGACTGGGCGTTCATATAGGACGAATGTTCTTTTTGTTCTACTGATTTTTGATAAGGGAGAATTTGGAGCCGAATCTTGTGGGGAGGAGGTTTGGTCTGGAAGTTGAAATTTGGCCGGATTGAAAAGGGCAAGTTTTCCCACTGTGCAAGGACCACCCTCCGGGTATGCAGGAATCCCCTGCCAAGCTCGGTCCCCGCACAGAAGGAAAAACCCTTGGGGGAGTTTCCTCCACCTCGGTATGGTCTCTGTGGTTACCGCTGTGATCACGGAGTGGTTGCACCACGAAGAAGGAAGCTCGCGATAGATGGGCTTGTTAGCGGAGACATTAAAGGGAGTAAACAATTTGGGTTCTGTGTAGCGGTGAAATAAGATGCAGGTGTTAGTAGGGATTGAACCAAGAAGATCGATCTCTTGGGGAGGATCAAAGGAAAGATGAGTGCGAGAGACTGCTTGAGCGAGAGTAGCGGAAGTGAAGGGAAGAGGGTCTGTAATTCGGGTTAGTGGTAAAAACGCATTCCAATCATTAGCAGAAGAAATGGGGACACCTACAAGACAAGTTTGAAAAGGGTTGCCAGCGCCCGACTGGGCCAGACACAGAGTGTCCGTTCCCGTAGCTTTGGCCAACGTTACCCATAGGTTTTCAGTGGGTTGTTGCATCCAATTCTTTAGGGGGAAGGATGTGGAGACGTCGGTAAGTCTTAGGGTGACGATGAAGATGGTGGAGAGATAGATGGTCCACATGTCGTGTCTCGTTCTTGGTATATCCTTATTCGTCTGGTTGGGACCCACTTTGGTCCGGTCGGTCCTGTAATACATGCGTACCCTTTCCCCCAAGTGATTAGGGAGAAAGGGCCCGTCCACAATTCTGTAATTGGATCTTTGTACATGATTTTTGCTTTCTGATTATTTAATGTATCTTCTGATTTAAAATGCTTATCTATGGGACTTCTGTCTGTGTGAGTTTCGTGTTCCTCTGCTAAATTTAAAAAATTTAATACATACATAACCTTTTCCAATCTTTCTTGAGGAGTTAGGCCAATACTCCCCCTTTTTTGTTTATTGAGTAAATTTTTGATATTTTGGTGGGCCCGCTCTACTATACCTTGTCCTGTGGGGTTGTGAGGAATTCCAGTGGTATGGTGAATTCCCCAATCATCAAAAAACCTTTTCGTGTCTGCTGATACATAGGATGGTCCATTATCAGTTTTAATTTGTTTGGGGACTCCCATCCTAGCAAAAGCAGACAAGAAGTGTTTCTTGACATCTCTGCTTTTTTCCCCAGAATGCGCGGTGGCTACGATCATTTTTGAAAATGTGTCCACAGACACATGAACATACTTTAATTTGCCAAATTCTGGTACGTGTGTAACATCGGATTGCCAGATCTCTAACGCTGTTAGCCCCCTGGGATTTGTCCCCTCTGGAACCAGTGGGGCAATTTTTTGGCAATCAGGACACGTTTTTAGAATTTCTTTTGCTTGTGATAATTTGAGGCCAAATTGTTTTTTCAGCGATCGCGCATTCTGGTGAAAAAATTCATGGGAAATTTTTGCTTGTTGGTACAAATTTGGGGTAACCACCATACCTGCCAGATGATCGGCGATCTGGTTCCCCTTCGCCACAGGACCCGGTAGAGTAGTATGGGATCTTGTATGTACAATGTAATATCTGAACTCTCGAATTTCTATTAGAAATGATAATTTTTTCAACAGATTAGATAATTTTTCATTGGATACATCTTTTAAATATGAATTTTCGATCCGTTTGACGATGCCCACAACATAAGCCGAATCTGAGACGATATTAATAGGTTCTTTATCGAAAATTTGGAAGGCGCGAACAACTGCTGATAATTCTACAATTTGTGGAGAACCTTGTACTTTATGAATGTCTTGGTGCCAATTATTCTTTTGTTTCCAAACAATTACCGCATTTCCGGTTCTCCCTGAGCCATCGGTAAAAATGGTTTTTGCATTTTTGATGGGCAGATCTGATTGCATAACTTTTAATTTTAAAGGAATTGGGATTAATCTTTGTAACAATGGGCACGCCGGGAGGTGAAATTTCACTTCTCCCGGGTAACCCCCGATGGCGATTTGAAAGTCTGTAGAATTTTGCAGCAGTTGTTCCAGGTGCTCAGAAGTCAATGGGAGGTAGATGTAATTCGGTTCCTCTCCACTGAGTTCTAGACACCTGGTGCGACCTTTGAAAATTAGTTTGCCAATCATCTCTGCTAATGTTATAATTGTTTTTGTAAATTGATGGGGGAGGAACAACCACTCCCACAGACAGAAGTCTTTTTTATCTGTCGTGAACTGTCCCAACATAGCTATTGGTTGATGTTTTTCTCGGATGATGACTAATGAGGATGGCAGTCCCTCCATCCTGCGATTTGTTTGTCTCTCGGATATTTTTGTTTCGACGGTGGCAAGGGCTTTTCTGGCGTCAGATGTTAAGAATCTGGGGGAGGACAGATCTGCATCTCCTTTTAGAAGTTCGAACAGTGGGTGCAGATCACCGGTTGTGATCCCCAGCACAGGTCTGATCCAATTGATCGCTCCCAGTAGCTTTTGGAGGTCGTTTAAAGTTCGGACCTTTTTGTCAATTTCTACTGATTGAGGTTTTATAGTTTTCGCGTTAATTTGGAGTCCGAGGTACCTCCAAGGTGCTTCTCTTTGTATCTTTTCAGGGGAGATTTCTAATCCATTTGAATTTAGGGCCGCAATTGTGGCATCCAATGTTCGTCTGACTGACAATTTGGTCTTTGCGCAAATCAATACATCATCCATGTAATGGAAGATGATTGATTGCGGAAATTTCTTTCTGATTGGTTCCAACACCTTTGCCACAAACATCTGACAAAGTGTTGGAGAATTTTTCATCCCCTGAGGAAGCACCTTCCACTGGAACCTGCGATGGGGTTCACAAGCGTTGATGGCAGGGACTGAAAATGCAAATTTGGCCGAATCAGCCGGATTCAAATATATATGAAAAAAGCAGTCCTTAATATCAATTACCACTAGGGGCCATTCAGCAGGGAGCATGGATGGTGATGGCATTCCCTGCTGGAGGGCTCCCATTGGCTCGAGGACTTCATTAACTTTGCGCAGGTCCTGGAGAAATCTCCAGGAACCTGAGGATTTTTTGATCACGAACACTGGAGTGTTCCAGGGACTGGTGGAAGACTCCAGATGTCCTTTAGCCAATTCTTGATTAACCAGATCATTTAGAATTTGCAGCTTTTGTTTGGGAAGGGGCCACTGATCTACCCAAACTGGTGTTTCCGTTTTCCAGATCAGTTTGGGCAGCTGCACTTGTTCAGTGACCCCTCCTAAAAATTTTCCTCTGTCCCGAGTGTCAGTTGCCACTGTTCCATGGCATCTCTGCCCCATAATGTGACTGGTATGTTTAATACGTACGGCTGTAGAGTTGCAGATCTGCCCTCTGGCCCGTACACTGTTACCATTTCACGACTCCTGACAGGGTGTTGGACTCCTCCCACACCGCTGACCCTTGTGTCTGTCGTGTGGGCTGGCCAACTATGTGGCCAGTCCTTGGAGGCGACGATGGTAACGTCTGCTCCCGTGTCCAAAAGACCCTCCACCGTTACCCTCTGCGGGTGTCTAGACAAGGGGAAGAGAACACGACACGTTAGTAGTGGTCGAGAGGTCCTCACTGCGGTTGCCCAGTGGGCTTCCATCAGTGAGTTATCCCCCCGTTCTTCTTCCCACGACACCGCACAGAGAAGATCGTCAGTGGGGATCATCTTGGCCACTGGGAAGCAGTCCTCCAGCTGTAAGGGTGGAAGGTGGACAGTTAGACAGATGGCGATGTTGGAATTCGTCAACCCTGTCAGGAGTGTGGGAGTCACAAAAATGCCCCTTGCCACAGCCGAAAGATGAGAGACTATTAAGTATATGGTGTTAGAATCTATTTCTGTAGATGGGGTAACCTTAATTATTTGTTCACATTGGTTTAGGAAAGGTAATGGGTGGGTAACAGTAAGGGTGATCCAATTTAGGGGAGTACATTGGTTTTGAGGAGGGACAAGTTCTGCCGGAGGTCTCCCGGTTACGGGGTAGCTGGGCGCGGAGTTTGGCGCAGGATGGATCGTAGTTGAGGGGTTGTTTGTGTCCTCGCGCCCCCCTGAGCGCTCTGCTCCCCGTTTCCCGAATGCTCACAAGAGCATTGACGTAGGTCGGGTAGGGAGCTGAAAGTGACTTTCCTTTTCATTCCGGGAGATTTTCTGGGGGGAAGGGGTTCACCATTTATGTTGGTCACCGACCGACAGGCCGATGACCAGTGAAAGCCCTTCCCACACCTCCGGCAGAGGGATTTGGGTAAATTAGATAAGTTGGGTTCTGAGACAGTCTTGGGGCAGTGTTTCTTAAAATGGCCTTTTTGTCCACAATTAAAACACGTCTGAGGTCCAGTGAAGGCGGCAGCCAATAGGCGTGCTTTATGGGAGTTGGAGCCAATGTTTTTACAGGCTTCGATCATCTCAACCAGAGAGGGATCTTTGAGCATTTTTAGTGCTTTCTGACAATCTTCGTTTGCTTTTTCAATTACCAATTTGTTAAATAAAATCTCTTGGCTTTCTTTTTGATTGACTTGTCTTTTAATCGCTTCTTTTAACCTTGTAATAAAATCTATGAACGGTTCTTTTGGGCCTTGATTAATGAGAGTGAAAGAGGGTGTCTGGACATATGCGTCCGCCACCCTCTTTACTGCCTCTAATGCCAATTCTTTGGTAATTTCTAAAAATTTGGGCTCAATTCTGGATTGATCCCCTCTGGTTGAGTAGCTTCCCTCACCATAGAGCATGTCTATGGCTTGCCTCACTGGGATCCCCCTTCTTTCCATTTTTTCGTTAACGTAAGTCACAATTAATTTCTTCCATTCAGCCTCGAATACCGAGGACTGGATGGTTGTAAAAAGACCATTAATGACCGCTCTGATGTCGTAAGGAATGAGAAGGTACGCTAGGAAGAAGGACTCCAGGAGACCGATCGTGTATGGCGCTCCCAAGCCATACTCGACCATAGCTTTTTTAATGTCTTTTAACATAGGATATGAGATCGGTCTCCATTCCGGAGCCTTTCCTTCTTCCAAAAATATCGGAAAAGCTTTTAAAAATTCAGTGTCATTGGCCTGAGCTGCTTCCTCCCTGAAAGGCTTCCAGATGTTAGGCATCTCTCTGTGCCTTTCAGGGGAGCGCTGTGTATGGCTTGTGTCATTATCTGAGTCGGTGTCGGTGTAGCGGCAGGCAGGGTAGGCCTTGGTGTTGCAGGCCCTGTGGGCGCGGCCATGTTGCCGGAAGCCGGCTTTGACCTTTGGCCTAGCCCCGCCCCTCACCCCCCTTTCACCCCCGGAAGGTGACCTCTCAGGGGAGGAGGTGGAGCTGGAGGGAGTGGACGAACACGTAGGTGACTCAGGGGAGGGGTCTCTGACGCGCGCAGGAGGAGGTGGAGGTGGTCTGGAGGGTGGTGCTACGAGGGCCCGCCCCCTCTCTTCCCGCGCTGATGGTTCCCGCGGTGCTCTTTCCCGCCTCCGTCCCGCGCGTTTCCCGTTTCCCTCCTCCTC
>NW_020931369.1:0-1212 GCF_003984885.1 Neopelma chrysocephalum | reverse complement strand
TCCTCCCAGGGAAAAGGGGCCAGCACAGAAAGCTCTGGCTGCCCACTGAGTGCCCAGGCTGTGACACCAACTGCACCTCAAAGCCAAAGCTCCCAGGCTTTCTGTCCTGGGAAAATGGATACTGATCCCTTTGCTCAGCCCCGGGCCGCCAGTTCCAGCCACCCCTATCCCAAAACCCATACAAGTGAATATTCCTCCCAGGGAAAAGGGGTCAGCACAGAAAGATCTGCCTGCCCACCGAGTGCCCAGGCTGCGCCACCATCTCCACCCAAAAACAAAAGCTCCCTGGCTTTCTGTCCTGGGCAAAGGGATGCTCATCCATTTGCTCAGCCCCGAGTCGCCGGTGCCGGCCACCCCCACCCCAAAACCCATCTAAATGAAGATTCCTCCAAGGGAAAAGGTGCAAGAACAGAAAGCACTGGCTGCCCATCGCATGCCCAGGCTGCGCCACCAACTGCACCTCAAAGACAAAGCTCCCAGGCTTTCTGTCCTGCGCAAACGGATGCTGATCACTTTGCTCAGCCCCGGGTCACCACTGCCAGCCCCCCCACCCCAAAAACCATGCAAATGAAAATTCCTCCCAGGGAAAAGGGGTCAGCACAGAAAGATCTGGCTGCCCATGGAGTGCCCAGGCTGCGCCACCAACTGCACCTCAAAGACAAAGTTCCCAGGCCATCTGTCCTGGGCAAAGGGATGCTGATCCCTTTGGTCAGCCCCGGGCCACCAATGCCGCCCCCCCCAACCCCAAAACCCATAGAAATGAAGATTCCTCCCAGGGAAAAGGAGCCAGCACAGAAAGCTCTGGCTGCCCACCAAGTGCCCAGCCTGCGCCACACACCACATCTCCAAGCCAAAGCTCCCAGACTTTCTGTCCTGGAGAAAGGTCTGCTGATCCCTTTGGTCAGCCCCGGGCTGCCGGAGCCAGCCCCCCCAACCCAAAACCCATCCAAATGAAGATTCCTTCCAGGGAAAAGGGGCCAGAACAGAAAGCTCTGGCTGCCCAACGACTGCCCAGGCTGCGCCATAAACTGCACCCAAAAACAAAAGCTCCCAGGCTTTCTGTCCTGGGCAAAGGGCTGCTGATCCCTTTGCTCAGCCCAGTGCCACCGGTGCCGGAACCCCCCCACCCCAAAACCCATACAAATGAAGACTCCTCCCAGGGAAAAGGGGCCAGCACAGAAAGCTCTGGCTGCCCACTGAGTGCCCAGGCTG
>NW_020931368.1:0-304 GCF_003984885.1 Neopelma chrysocephalum | reverse complement strand
GGGGGGGGCGCAGCCCCTCATACATATTCAGGAGGGGTCTTGAATGGGCAGAGGAGAAATAAAGCAGATGGAATTCATGTTAAAGAACAGCCACAATCCCCCTCCATTCTGAGTAAATTCAATTTGACAACCCTGCTAATTGGATAAACGCTGCTCCCTACGCTCCTTTAAGGCTGCCCGCTTTTCTTTCCTTGTTTTTGGAGGGCGATTGTGGCTGTTCTTTAACATGAATTCCATCTGCTTTATTTCTCCTCTGCCCATTCAAGACCCCTCCTGAATATGTATGAGGGGCTGCGCCCCCCCC
>NW_020931367.1:0-2122 GCF_003984885.1 Neopelma chrysocephalum | reverse complement strand
CACCTCCAGAGCTGCTCGCAGGGATTTTGGGATTGTCTGTCTCATCCCACACCTCCAGAGCTGCTGCAGCACCTCTGGCAGGGATTTAGGGACTGTCTGGATCCAGCCCTGCCGGGCAGTGCCCACCCCTGTCCCCCTGCAGCCCCCACCCTCCCCCAGGACCGACCCCCCCTCACCCGGGGGGTGCCCACCCTGCCCCAACCCCCCGTGCCCGGGGCCAGCCCGGCGTGGGGAGGGCGAGGGGGCTGCCCTGGGCTGTCAGCTGCCTAATAAGGTTGCCCATTAGGGTGGGTCAGTGATGGATGGCCCCGTCCCCGTGCCCCGGCCCGGCGTGTGCGCAGGCACTCCCTGACCAGCAGCTGCTGTTGCTGCCTGCCTTGTTAAGGGTCCCCGGCGGTGACATCAGCTATCCATCAACCTGGCTGATGCCTTTGATTATTTGGACAGCTCCTGGCATGATGGATCGTTGGGATTGATCCGCCTTTTCTTCGCCTTCGCTCCTTTGCCCCCTGTTCCTCCCGACTCTTCTCCGCTCCCCGACCGCAAATCCTTGAAGGGTTGGAGCCTTCCAGGGTGTCCTGCTCGGGCAGCTCTGCTGGCCAGGATGCTCAGGGGGATGTGGAGAGGGTTTCTCAGAGGGGGAGAGGCTGAGATGGGATGGCAGGGAAGGGCAGGGAGCTCTGGGTGGGCCCTGGGGGGAGGTGACAGTGTGGGGACCCCTCTGATGTGGCACTGCCAGCTCAGGGATCCTCCAAAAAGGGGCAAGAACTGAGTGTCCCTCAGCTCCCCCCGGGGCTGGTTTGAGCAGCCTGGTCTGTGGAAGGTGTCCTTGCCCATGGAACGAGATGGGCTTCAAGGTTCCTTCCAGCTCAGGCCATTCCATGACTCTGGGATCGGAGCAGCCCAGGGAGGCTCCGGCACAAAATGCTTCCTGGGCACCTCTGCCCTGCTCTGCTCTGCAGTAATTAACTCCTTCAGTAATTAGCCCTTCCAGTAATGGTTGGATGTCTGTGCTTGGCTCGTCAGGATGGAAGGAAGGAGTGATGTGGTTCCTGTCCTGCTCCTCCCTGTGATCCAGGTCCTGGTGTGTCCAGGCTCCCCTCCAGCTTCCAAACCCCTCTCCCAGGGCCTTGCCATGACTGAGCTGCTCCTGGGGCAGTTCTCGGTGTTGTCACAGACACAACCCCCCCGTGACCCCCTCAGGGATGGGAACAGGGCTGGGCAGAGTCTCCTCAGTGTCCCTCTGATGGATGAATCCCAGGGCAGGTTTGGGACTGGCCCGGAGGAGTCAGAGATGCTGGGGGGTGTTTTTGCTCCTGGGGTCACACCCCCCATGTCCTGGCGGTTCTGGGGCCAAACCCCCGTGGTTTTGGAGCTGCAGAACCCCTGGGCTGGGGGCACCTTTGGCTGCAGGCTCTGCCTGGGAGGGGCTGGGTGCCAACAGCTCTGCAGGGCATGTGGTGGGGGTCTGAGGGGGTGTGGTGGGCTGGGATGTGCTGTGGTGGGCTCAGGGGTGCTGTGATGGTCTCTGAGGTGCCGTGGAGAACTCAGGGGTGTTGGAGTGGGCTCGGGGGTGCTGTGATGGTCTCAGAGGTGCCGTGGTGGGCTCAGGGGTGTTATGGAGGGGCTCAGAGATGTTGTGATGGTCTCTGAGGTGCTGTGGAGACCTCAGGGGTGCTGTGATGCCCTCAGAGGTGCTGTGGTGGGCTCAGGGGTGTTGTGATGGTCTCTGAGGTGCTGTGGAGACCTCAGGGGTGTTGGAGTGGGCTCAGGGGTGTTGTGACGCTCTCAGAGGTGCTGTGATGGTCTCAGAGGTGCTGTGGTGGTCTCAGGTGTTATGGAGGGCTCAGGGGTGCTGTGATGGTCTCAGAGGTGCTGTGGTGGGCTCAGGGGGGTTATGGAGAGCTCAGGTGCTGTGATGCTCTCAGAGGTGCCGTGGAGGGCTCAGAGGTGTTGTAGAGGGGCTCAGATGTGCTGTGGTGGGGTCAGAGCTGACCACTGGGGATCTCCTCGCCGATCCCTCTCCCCTGCCCGTGGCTCCGGGGGTCTCCTGGCCCCGCCGTTTCCCTGCTCGGCTCTCCCGGGGCTGGCAGTGCCTCTCCCGGGGCTGGCAGTGCCTCTC
>NW_020931366.1:0-2235 GCF_003984885.1 Neopelma chrysocephalum | reverse complement strand
CACCTCCAGAGCTGCTCGCAGGGATTTTGGGATTGTCTGTCTCATCCTGTGCCTCCAGAGCTGCTGCAGCACCTCTGGCAGGGATTTTGGGATTGTCTGTCTCATCCTGTGCCTCCAGAGCTGCTGCAGCACCTCTGGCAGGGATTTTGGGATTGTCTGTCTCATCCCACACCTCCAGAGCTGCTGCAGCACCTCTGGCAGGGATTTAGGGACTGTCTGGATCCAGCCCTGCTGGTCAGTGCCCACCCCTGTCCCCCTGCAGCCCCCGCCCTCCCCCAGGACCGACCCCCCCTCACCCGGGGGGTGCCCACCCTGCCCCAGCCCCCCGTGCCCGGGGCCAGCCCGGCGTGGGGAGGGCGAGGGGGCTGCCCTGGGCTGTCAGCTGCCTAATAAGGTTGCCCATTAGGGTGGGTCAGTGATGGATGGCCCCGTCCCCGTGCCCCAGCCCGGCGTGTGCGCAGGCACTCCCTGACCAGCAGCTGCTGTTGCTGCCTGCCTTGTTAAGGGTCCCCGGCGGTGACATCAGCTATCCATCAACCTGGCTGATGCCTTTGATTATTTGGACAGCTCCTGGCATGATGGATCGTTGGGATTGATCCGCCTTTTCTTCGCCTTCGCTCCTTTGCCCCCTGTTCCTCCCGACTCTTCTCCGCTCCCCGACCGCAAATCCTTGAAGGGTTGGAGCCTTCCAGGGCGTCCTGCTCGGGCAGCTCTGCTGGCCAGGATGCTCAGGGGGATGTGGAGAGGGTTTCTCAGAGGGGGAGAGGCCGAGGTGGGATGGCAGGGAAGGGCAGGGAGCTCTGGGTGGGCCCTGGGGGGAGGTGACAGTGTGGGGACCCCTCTGATGTGGCACTGCCAGCTCGGGGATCCTCCAAAAAGGGGCAGGAACTGAGTGTCCCTCAGCTCCCCCCGGGGCTGGTTTGAGCAGCCTGGTCTGTGGAAGGTGTCCTTGCCCATGGAACGAGATGGGCTTCAAGGTTCCTTCCAGCCCAGGCCATTCCATGACTCTGGGATCGGAGCAGCCCAGGGAGGCTCCAGCACAAAATCCTTCCTGGGCACCTCTGCCCTGCTCTGCTCTGCAGTAATTAACTCCTTCAGTAATTAGCCCTTCCAGTAATGGTTGGATATCTGTGCTTGGCTCGTCAGGAAGGAGTGATGTGGTTCCTGTCCTGCTCCTCCCTGTGATCCAGGTCCTGGTGTATCCAGGCTCCCCTCCAGCTTCCAAACCCCTCTCCCAGGGCCTTGCCATGACTGAACTGCTCCTGGGGCAGTTCTCAGTGTTGTCACAGACACAACCCCCCCGTGACCCCCTCAGGGATGGGACCAGGGCTGGGCAGAGTCTCCTCAGTGTCCCTCTGATGGATGAATCCCACGGCAGGTTTGGGACTGGCCCGGAGGAGTCAGAGATGCTGGGGGGTGTTTTTGCTCCTGGGGTCACACCCCCCATGTCCTGGCGGTTCTGGGGCCAAACCCCCGTGGTTTTGGAGCTGCAGAACCCCTGGGCTGAGGGCACCTTTGGCTCTGCCTGGGAGGGGCTGGGTGCCAACAGCTCTGCGGGGCACATGGTGGGGGTCTGAGGTGGTGTGGTGGGCTGGGATGTGCTGTGGTGGGCTCAGAGATGTTGTGGGGGGCTCAGAGATGTTAGGGAGGGCTCAGGTGTGTTGTGATGGTCTCTGAGATGCTGTGGAGACCTCAGGGGTGCTGTGGTGGGCTCAGCTGTTATGGAGGGGCTCAGGGGTGTCGTGGTGGTCTCAGAGGTGCTGTGATGCTCTCAGAGGTGCTGTGGTGGGCTCAGAGATGTTATGGTGGGCTTAGGGGTGCTGTGGTGGTCTCAGAGCTGCTGTGGTGGTCTCAGGTGTTATGGAGGGGCTCAGGGGTGTTGTGATGCTCTCAGAGGTGCCGTGGAGGGCTCAGAGGTGTTGTAGAAGGGCTCAGATGTGCTGCAATGGGGTCAGAGGTGCTGTGGTGGGCTCAGGGGTGTTATGGTGGTCTCATAGGTGCTGTGATGCTCTCAGAGGTGTTGTGATGGTCTCAGAGGTGCCGTGGAGGGCTCAGAGGTGTTGTAGAGGGGCTCAGATGTGCTGTGGTGGGGTCAGAGCTGACCTCGCCAATCCCCCTCCCCTGCCCGTGGCTCCGGGGGTCTCCTGGCCCTGCCGTTTCCCTGCTCGGCTCTCCCTGGGCTGGCAGTGCCTCTCCCGGGGCTGGCAGTGCCTCTCCCGGGGCTGGCAGTGCCTC
>NW_020931365.1:0-370 GCF_003984885.1 Neopelma chrysocephalum | reverse complement strand
ACCATGGTGACCCCAATGTGTGATGGGGACACAACTCCCAGGTGGGGAAACACTGAGGTGACCCTGCCCTGTGCCAGGGGACATGGGGAGACCATGGTGACCCCAGTGTGTGCCAGGGGATACAGGGACATGGGGACACCACAGTGACCCTAGTATGTGCCAGGGGACACGGGGACACTGAGGTGACCCTTCCCTGTGCCAGGGGACATGGGGACACCACAGTGACCCCAGTGTGTGCCAGGGCACATAACTCCTGGGTGGGGGGACACTGAGGTGACCCTGCCCTGTGCCAGGGGACATGGGGACACTGAGGTGACCCCAACGTTTGCCAGGGGACACAGGGACACCACAGTGACCCCAGTGTGTGACG
>NW_020931364.1:0-2311 GCF_003984885.1 Neopelma chrysocephalum | reverse complement strand
GGGAAAAGGGGCCAGCACAGAAAGCTCTGGCTGCCCACAGAGTGCCCAGGCTGCACCACAAACTGCACCCAAAAGCCAGAGCTCCCAGGCTTTCTGTCCTGGGCAAAGGGCTGCTGATCCCTTTGGTCAGCCCCCGGTGGCCGGTGAAGGCCCCCCCCGCCCCGCAACCCATAGAAATGAAGATTCCTCCCAGGGAAAATGTGCCAGCACGGAAAAGTCTGGCTGCGCATGCAGTGCCCAGGCTGCGCCACCAACGGCCCCGGAAAACCAAAGCTCCAAGCTTTCTGCCCTGGGCAAAGGACTGCTGATCCCTTTGGTCAGCCCTGGGCCGCTGGTGACGGCCCCCGCCCCACAACCCATACAAATTAAGATTCCTGCCAGGGAAAAGGTGCCAGTACAGAAAGTTCTGGCTGCCCAAGGTGTGCCCAGGCTGCGTGAAAAACTGCACCTCAAAGACAAAACTCCCAGGCTTTCTGTCTTAGGCAAAGGGCTGCTGATCCCTTTGTTCAGCCCCAGGTGTCCGGTGACTGCCCCCCAAAACCCATACAAATGAAGATTCCTGCAAGAGAAAAGGGGCCAGCACAGAAAGCTCTGGCTGCCCATGGATTGCCCAGGCTCCGCCACCAACTGCACCCAAAAGCCAAAGCTCCCAGGCTTTGTGTCATGCGCAAAGGGCTGCTGATCCCTTTGGTCAGCCTCTGGTCGCCGCTGCCGGCCCCCCCCCCGCCCCAAAACGCATACAAATGAAGATTCCTCCCAGGGAAAAGGGGCCAGCACCGAAAGCTACGGCTGCCCACAGAGTGCCCCGGCTGCATCACCAACTGCACCCAAAAACCAAAGCTCCCAGACTTTCTCTCCTGGGCAAAGGGCTGCTGATCCCTTTGGTCAGCCCCGGGCCACCGTTGACGGCCCCCCAAAAGTCATAAAAATGAAGACTCCTCCCAGGGAAAAGTTGCCAGCGCAGAAAGCTCTGGCTGCCCACGGAGTGCCCAGGCTGCGCCACAAACTGCACCCAAAAGCCAGAGCTCCCAGGCTTTCTGTCCTGGGCAAAGAGCTTCTGATTCCTTTGGTCAGCCCATGGCCGCTGCTGACGGCCCCCCCCGCCCCAAAACGCATACAAATGAAGATTCCTCCCAGGGAAAAGGGGACAGCACAGAAAGCTCTGGCTGCCCACAGAGTGCCCAGGCTGCGCCACCAACTGCAATTAAAAGCCAAAGCTCCCAGGCTTTCAGTCCTGGGCAAAGGGCTGCTGATCCCTTTGGTCAGCCCCGAGCCACCGCTGCCGGTCCCCTACGCCCCAAGACCCATACAAACGCAGATTCCTTCCGGCGGAAAGGTGCCAGCACAGAAAGTTCTGGCTGCCCACGGAGTGCCCAGGCTGCGCCACCAACTGCACCTCAAAACAAAACCTCCCAGGCTTTCAGTCCTGGACAAAGGGCTTCTGATTCCTTTGGTCAGCCCATGGCGACCGGTGCCAGCCCCCTCGCACCCCACAACCCATACAAATGAAGACTCCTGCCAGGGAAAGGGGACCTGCACAGAAAGCCCTTGCTGCCCATGGAGTGCCCAGGCTGCGCCACCAACTGCACCCAAAACCAAAGCTCCCAGGCTTTCTGTCCTGGGCAAAGGGCTACTGATCCCTTTGGTCAGCCCCGGGCCGCCGCTGGCGAACCCCCCCACCTCAAAACCCATACAAATGAAGATTCCTCCCAGGGAAAAGGGACCAGCACAGAAAGCTCTGGCTGCCCACGGAGTGCCCAGGCTGCGCCACCAACTGCAGCTCAAAACGAAAGCTCCAAGACTTTCTCTCCTGGGCAAAGGACTGCTGATCCCTTTGGTCAGTCCCGGGTTCCTGCTGCTGGCCCCCTCCGCCCCAAAACCCATACAAATGAAGATTCTTCCCTGGGAAAAGGGGAGAGCACAGAAAGATCTGGCTGCCCACGGAGTGCCCAGGCTGCGCCACCAACTGCGCCCAAAAACCAAAGCTCCCAGGTTTCTGTCCTGGGCAAAGGGCTGCTGATACCTTTGTTCAGCCCCGGATCGCTGGTGCCGGTGCCCCCGGCCCCAAAACCCATACAAATGAAGATTCCTGCCGGGGAAAATGTTCCAGCACAGAAAGCTCTGGTTGCGCACTGAGTGCCCAGGATGCGCCACCAACTGCACCCAAAAGCCAAAGCTCCCAGGCATTGTGAACTGGGCAAAGGGCTGCTGATGCCTTTCGTCAGCCCCTGGCCGCCGGTGCCAGTCCCCCCCGCCCCAAAACCCATACAAATGAAGATTCCTGCCGGGGAAAAGGGGCCAGCACAGAAAG
>NW_020931363.1:0-381 GCF_003984885.1 Neopelma chrysocephalum | reverse complement strand
TTTTTACGTAAGCCAGACTATAAGAAGAGAGGAGGAGAGGCCTTCACTCTCTTTCCTTCCGGCGGCTTGGAGGTGCAGGTTCCCTGCTGTTGAGTCTGCCGTGTTGGGGAGCGAGGCCTGGCTAGGCCTTGCCGACCTTGGGAGACAGAGGTTGCCGGCGATCGTTCCGGAGCGACTCTCGGTTGTCCCAGGAGAGTAGTGAGATATCTTCTTTGCTAACTCTTTTGTTCTTTAGTTACTAGATCTCGGGCTACTGATTGGGATATATATATATATATATTTTATTATAGTTTTGTTCTTTTTTCCCCTTCCCCTTTCCCTTGTGAAATTGTATATAAGTGTAAATATATTTATATATATAAGTTTGGTTGTCCTCTCTCT
>NW_020931362.1:5863-5958 GCF_003984885.1 Neopelma chrysocephalum | reverse complement strand
ATAAGTGTAAATATATTTATATATATAAGTTTGGTTGTCCTCTCTCTCGTTTTCGGGTTTTTCTTAGTTTTTTTCTCCCTCTTCTCCCTGAGGTT
>NW_020931362.1:0-5763 GCF_003984885.1 Neopelma chrysocephalum | reverse complement strand
CAAACCATATCACCTTATTTGGTGTTTCTGCCCGGTTATCTCTGGTTATCTCCGGTTTGTTTTGGTTTTTGCCACGGTTGTTTGGGAACAGGTCTGGGAAGGGAGCCAGGTTGGTGCAAAAACTGCCCATTGTTTGGGAACACTACCGGGAGAGCTGCCAAGAACCTATTGTTTATATAAATATACCTTTGTTTGGGAACAAAGAGAGAGAAAATATATAAACATGGCCTTTTTATTCATTTTTTTGGTTATTTTGGCCGTTTTTATATATGCTGCTGGGTATCCAGTGAGAACTAACCCTACAGGCATCTACCAATACCTGCCTTTCCTTAATTATGACATTAAGGGCCTAGTGACTGAGGTCCCTGGGATCAAAATTGGCCCCAATCCTTACCTAAATTGTTTGGCTACGGTGCTACTATTCCTAAAAGCCATGGAAGTGGTATTTAACATTGGAAAGGTGGTGTGGTACTGCTTTTCTTGTTGCAGGAAACGTCAAAACTCAAAGGGATTTGCTGGAACTTTGGGAAGGGCCTTGAGAAAACCAGTCCCTGGATGGCAAGGAATCTGGGTCAACTTTGGTAAATTGGTAGGGCGTGTGACACCTCCCATTAGTTGGGATTTCACACCAGAGCAGGTGTTTGATCCTGATGACGTGGCACGTCGTCTGGCAGAAGGGTGTTTTTCTTACGAGGACCCAAATATGCAGTTTTCTGCTTTGTACTGGGGCCTGGCGAGTGCCTATCGAGCTGCTGTGGACTATGCTCGGAAGGCTAAGGCTGAGGCGGAAACTCAAACCCTGCCACCTGAGACCAACGCCACCTCTACTACATGCACTGAAAGCGGAACCCAGACTACACCACCTGAGATACCTCTCGCCCCTGTAGTGAAAAGGAAGTCGTGGGTACCAGCACCCAAAACTTTAAGCCTACGACCAGATGGAGATCAAAGCAAGTCAGAAGATACGGGAGAGGGGACTGATACTGATACCAGTGCCAGAACTCCACCTCCACCTTCACAAGCAGCACCATCCCCAAAAATGGAAACCACAGAGTTGCGGTCAATGACCCCATCAGAGCTCCGGGACTTACAAAAAGACTACACTCGTCAGCCTGGTGAGCGAATTCTATCGTGGTTGCTCCGATGCCGAGACCGTGGGGCTAGAGGTCACATATTGTCAAGTGCTGAAGCAGAACAACTAGCTTCCATCTCCGGAGATCGTGAACTTGATCGCTTAATTGCAGAGGAGAAACCTGACCTCAGTCTTTGGGCGCGACTTGTCTTAAGTGTGAGACAAAGGTTTCCATTTAAAGACTATTTACAATGCCCCATGAGGAGGTGGACCAAGATAGAAGACGCCATCCAGTACCTAAGAGAATTGGCATTGTTGGAACTTATGTATGATGACCCTCAATACGATCCCGTCACTGATGACCCGGAGGTTGCCGCTTGCACAATGCCCATGTGGAAAAAGATAATCCAGGGTGCTCCTGCATCATATGTCCATACCTTGGCAGGAGTAATGCTTCCAAACATGCCAGAAACGCCTGTGAGCATGCTGTGTACGGTTCTGCGACATCTAAAAGAAATAATAGAATCTAGGAATGAGTTTTCTAGAGACTATTCTGATTCTGGTTTCAGACGAACACCAGAGAGAGAGGAGCCTTATGGGTACTCTGAATATGAAGATGACTATGGAGACCACAGGGATAGACGCTACAGAGACAGATCAGCAGACCGGTCTCGACCACGATCTCGATCTTGGTCCAGGTCCCGCTCACGATCTCCTTCCGTCACACGCAGAAGGAGCGAAAACCCTAAGCGTAAATCTAAGCGCAGTGAGCTGTGGTCCTATCTGCGTGCCCATGGAGAAAACATGAGGAAGTGGGATGGTGAATCTACTTCCAGACTTGAGGCCAGAGTGAGAGAACTAAAACGCAAGGAAGCCGATAAGAAAGTTGTCTACGTAGTAGATGCGGACTTCTTTGAAAAAGAACTGAGATCTCCCAGACGCAGGAGGTCTGGAGTCCGTTTCCAGGACGACAGGAAAGCCTCTGACAAACCAAAGCAAAAATCCGACGGTGAATGCTCCAACCAGAACCAATAGAGGGGCCCTGCCTTCTGCCAGGAGAAGGAAAGGGACAAGGAAGATAACAGAGTTTATTGGACTGTGTGGGTTCGGTGGCCTGGCACATCGGATCCTCAGAGATACCAGGCGTTAATAGATACCGGCGCACAGTGCACGTTAATGCCCTCAGGACATGTGAGCACAGAGACTGTTTCAATTACTGGGGTGACAGGAGGGTCTCGAGAGCTGTCAGTGGTAGAGGCCGAAATAAGCCTGACAGGAGACCAATGGGAAAAACATTCCATTGTGACAGGGCCAGAAGCCCCTTGCATTCTTGGCATGGATTACCTCAGGAGAGGATACTTCAAAGACCCGAAGGGGTACTGATGGGCTTTTGGTATAGCCGCGGTGACTGAAGAGGAATCCAAACGATTATCTGCCCTGCCCGGCCTCTCAGAAGATCCTTCTGTTGTGGGACTACTGCGAGTCGAGGACCAGCGAGTGCCAACAGCCACTAAGACAGTGCATAGGCGACAGTACCGGACGAATCGAGACGCTGTGATCCCCATCCATAAGATGATACGCAAGCTGGAAAGCCAAGGGGTGGTTAGTAGAACACACTCACCCTTCAATAGCCCCATTTGGCCTGTACGCAAGTCCGATGGCGAATGGAGACTGACGGTGGACTATCGTGGCTTGAATGAAGTCACACCACCATTGAGTGCTGCTGTACCAGACATGTTGGAGCTCCAATACGAGCTGGAGTCCAAGACAGCAAAGTGGTACGCCACCATCGACATCGCCAATGCATTTTTCTCCATTCCCTTAGCAGCGGAGTGCAGGTCGCAGTTTGCTTTCACGTGGAGAGGTGTGCAGTACACGTGGAACCGACTGCCCCAGGGGTGGAAGCACAGTCCGACAATCTGCCATGGACTGATTCAGGCCACACTGGAGAAGGGCAAGGCCCCAGAACATATCCAGTACATTGACGACATCATTGTATGGGGGGACACAGCGGAAGAAGTTTTCGAGAAAGGAGAGGAAATCATCCAGATTCTCCTTGATGCCGGTTTCGCCATTAAGAAGAATAAGGTCAAGGGACCTGCCAGAGAGATCCAATTCCTAGGGGTGAAATGGCAAGATGGACGACGTCAGATACCAACAGATGTCATTAATAAGATTGTAGCCATGGCTCCACCCACCAACAAGAAGGAGACACAAGCTTTCCTGGGGGCCATAGGCTTCTGGAGAATGCACATCCCTGGGTATAGCCAGATTGTGAGCCCTCTTCACTTTGTGACCCGTAAAAAGAATACCTTTCAATGGGGTCCTGAACAGCAACAGGCATTTAAACAGATCAAACAAGAGATTGCACATGCCGTGGCTCTTGGACCAGTTCGGACGGGACCAGACGTGAAGAACGTACTTTACACTACAGCTGGAGATAAAGGTCCCTCCTGGAGCCTCTGGCAAAAGGTGCCTGGTGAGACGCGAGGGCGACCACTTGGCTTCTGGAGCCGAAGCTACAGGGGTTCTGAAGCCAACTACACTCCTGTGGAAAAGGAAATTCTGGCGGCCTATGAAGGCATACAAGCAGCCTCAGAAGTGATTGGCACTGAAACACAGCTCCTCCTAGCACCTCGACTACCAGTCCTGAACTGGATGTTCAAAGGGAAGGTGCCCCCTACACATCATGCCACCGATGCTACATGGAGCAAGTGGATAGCCTTGATTACGCAGCGTGTACGACTGGGAAGCTCAAATCGCCCTGGAATTCTGGAGGTTATCACAAATTGGCCTGAAGGTGGGAACTTCAGTCTGGCAGAAGAAGAAGAAGAGCCAGTGAACCGAGCTGAAGAAGCTCCGCCATTTGATCAGCTGCCAGATGAAGAAAGGCGTTATGCCCTTTTCACTGATGGTTCTTGCCGTATTGTAGGAAAGAACCGGAAGTGGAAAGCAGCTGTTTGGAGTCCCACCCGACGAGTGGCAGAAGCTGCTGAGGGTCAAGGCGAGTCGAGTCAATTTGCAGAGCTCAAAGACGTCCAATTGGCCCTGGACATTGCCGAACGAGAAGGATGGCCAAGGCTCTACCTCTACACTGACTCGTGGATGATAGCCAATGCCCTATGGGGATGGTTAGACCGATGGAAAAAGATGAACTGGAGGCGTGGAGGAAAACCCATCTGGGCTGCTGACTTGTGGCAGGACATCGCTGCCAGAGCGAAGAATCTGAATGTGAGAGTCCACCATGTAGATGCCCATGTGTCCAAGAAGCGAGCTAATGAAGAACACGATAACAACAGAGAAGCGGACCGAGCTGCACAGATAGGAGTGTCACAAGTAGACCTAGACTGGCAGCAGAAGGGAGAGCTGTTTCTGGCTCGATGGGCCCATGATGCTTCCGGTCATCAGGGCCGAGATGCCACCCACAGATGGGCACGAGACCGAGGGGTGGATTTAACCATGGATATAATTTCTGAAGTTATCCATGATTGTGAGACTTGTGCCGCTATTAAGCAGGCAAAAAGACTGAAGCCCCTGTGGTATGGTGGACGATGGGATAAGTATAAGTATGGAGAGGCATGGCAGGTTGATTATATCAAACTGCCACAGACTCGCCAAGGTAAGTGCTATGTACTTACCATGGTGGAAGCAACAACGGGATGGCTAGAAACTTTTTCAGTGCCCCACGCAACGGCACGGAATACCATTTTGGGCCTTGAAAAGCAAGTCCTGTGGAGACACGGGACCCCAGAACGTATTGAGTCGGACAACGGGACTCATTTCAAAAATGAATTAGTCACCACTTGGGCGAGGGAACATGGTATCGAATGGGTGTACCACATTCCCTATCATGCACCAGCTGCTGGGAAGGTTGAAAGATATAACGGACTGTTGAAGACAACTCTACAGTCACTAGGTGAGGGAACTTATAAAAACTGGGACAAGAACTTAGCCAAGGCTACCTGGCTAGTTAACACCAGGGGTTCTGTCAATCGAGCTGGCCCCGCACAAGCAGAATCCCTTCACATTGTTGATGGAGATAAAGTTCCAGCAATCCATTTGAGGGGAATGCTAGGGAAAGCTGTTTGGGTTACCCCTGCCTCAGGCCAAGACAAACCCATTCGTGGGATTGTCTTTGCTCAAGGGCCAGGACATACGTGGTGGATAATGAGGAAGGATGGAGTCATCCAATGTGTGCCTCAAGGAAATTTAGCCTTGGGGAAAAACTAATTGTATGTCCTGAGTTGTGTTTTTACAGGAAACCAGCCACCAGATGAGAGAGAGAGAGAGACCTGAACTAAGCTGTTGCTGGTATCCAGTGATGAGACAGCCCAGAACAATGAAACAGCCATAAATCAGAACTGTAGTTGTGACTGAGGAGACCAAAGATCTGGACTGAATTGAACTGACATCGGTATTGGTTTTCCAACGACGAGACAACTGCGCCGAAAGACCAACAAGAACTATATATATATATGTATATATGTATATATGCGCGCGGGATGTAGGCGAACGTGAGATACAGGTGTTACGTAAAAATAGTATGGAATAAGGGGTGGAGAATGTGGTGGTTTGGGCTAGGCCTTCCTTGGTGACCAGTTTGTAACCAAGGAAGGGTCCAGATTTACCCAGTATTCCCTACGATTTTTACGTAAGCCAGACTATAAGAAGAGAGGAGGAGAGGCCTTCAC
>NW_020931361.1:0-380 GCF_003984885.1 Neopelma chrysocephalum | reverse complement strand
TCAATGGAGAGTCCCCACAGTCATTGGAGAGTCCCCAACCTTCACCAAGGACATTGGAGAGTCCCCACAGTCATTGGAGAGTCCCCAACCTTCACCATGGGCATTGGAGAGTCCCCAACCTTCACCATGAACATTGGAGAGTCCCCACAGTCAATGGAGAGTCCCCAACCTTCATCATGGACATTGGAGAGTCCCCAATCTTAGTCATGGTCAATGGAGAGTCCCCAGTCATTGAAGAGTCCCCAACCTTGGTCATGGTCATTGGAGAGTCCCCAACCTTGGTCATGGTCAATGGAGAGTCCCCAACCTTGGTCATGGTCATTGGAGAGTCCCCAACCTTCATCATGATGATCCTCAAGTCTTTGCTCTTCTTCATCATC
>NW_020931360.1:0-350 GCF_003984885.1 Neopelma chrysocephalum | reverse complement strand
GGGGGAGGTGGGAAAACACCTTTATCCCTTCTTTTTCCCTCAGGAAACTGGGATTTGATCCACCCAGGCACTTTCAGATCCATAAATCCCCAGTGTCTGTGTTGTGTTCAGCAGATTCCCTTTGCAGGGGAGATGGGAAAACACCTCCATCCCTCTTTTTTTCTCTCAGGAAACTGGGATTTGATCCACCCAGGCACTTCCAGATCCATAAATCCCCAGAGACTGGGTCGTGTTCAGCAGATTCCCTTTGCAGGGAAGGTGGGAAAACCTCTCCATCCCTTTTTTTTTTCCTCAGGAAACTGTGATTTGATCCACCCAGGCACTTTCAGATCCATAAATCCCCGGGGCCT
>NW_020931359.1:0-325 GCF_003984885.1 Neopelma chrysocephalum | reverse complement strand
ATTTACAATGAAACTCATTGCTTCTGATGTTACGATGGCATAAACATAGTATACCAATAAAGCAATTTGGATCCCTCTCCCTGGTCTTAAAGAGAGCATTAAAATAGGCAAATAGTTCCCCATCTGCGGAAATATGAACATGCCCAGATACAACACCCACGTGAATGCACCAAACAACATGTTGATCGGGGAGTTTCTGTATCCAAATACACAGATGCTTAAAATGAAATTGTGATTCTGACTTCTCTCTCTCTGCCCCAACGTTTGGGCGCCAAAAATGTGCTGGTTTAAAAGTTAACCAGCAAGGCAAAATGAACTCAATTCA
>NW_020931358.1:0-864 GCF_003984885.1 Neopelma chrysocephalum | reverse complement strand
CTCCACAGTAGCTATGCCAAACGCCCAACGAAGTCCTTTTGGGTCTTTGAAATACCCACTCCTCAGGTAATCCATACCAAGGAAACACGGGGCCTCTGGGCCAGTCACGATGAGGTGTCTGTGCCATTCCTTCCCAGTCAGGCTCACTTCAGCTTCCAGTACAGTCAGCTGTTGGGATCCCCCTGTCACCCCAGAAATAGAGATGGATTCTGTCCGTACGTATCTTGATGGCATCAAAGTACATTGTGCACCGGTGTCAACTAAGGCCTTATATCTTTGTGGTTCTGATGTGCCAGGCCACCGAATCCACACCATCCAATAGACCCGATTGTCCCTCTCCTCTACCTGGCTAGAGGCAGGGCACCCCTAGCCCTGGTCATGGTACTCACTGCGCTCTTCTTGTAAGTATGACCTGGAGGTCCCTTCAAGAGGATCAGACATATCATCATTCCTGGGCCGTCTGGAGTCTTGACCATGAGAAACTAGAGCGGCATTTATCCTTGGAAGAGTTCCTTGTGGTACTTGTTCCTCTTTTCAATTCACGTACCCAGGCTGCTAAGGAAGAGGTGGGTTTTCCACCCACTTCCTCATATCTTCTCTGTGCTCATGGAGGTAAAACCATAGATTGCCACATGGAGTGTATCCTCTCTCCTTAGCTCAGGGACACCTGCTCCTGATAGCAGAGACTTTTGTTTGTCCTGGTGAGATATGGAAGATCCCTTCCTTAATTTCTTCTCTTAGCTTCTGGTGTCCCTCTTCAATCTTCTCTTCCAGGCTTCGGACATGTTCAGCCAATTTGGTTTCCACAGCTGAGACTTGGGCTCGTAATGGGGCGGTGACAGTGTCTTCATAAATCCTGAGTTT
>NW_020931357.1:0-1090 GCF_003984885.1 Neopelma chrysocephalum | reverse complement strand
AGGTATCTCTCCCTTACACTGGACAACAGTCGCCGCCAGAGGCTGAGAGTTTCCTGCCTCCTTCCAATCCCCTGATCAATGACGACATCTCGAGACAGGGATCCCAGTTGTCTTGCTTCACTTCCATCTAGAATTGTGTCGTTAGCGGCGGCATCCCAGATTCGGAGCAGCCAGGTCAGGATGGACTCGTTCGCCTGCCGTGTGAACTCTCTCCGGAGCTCACGTAGCTCACCCAGGGATAGGGACCGAGTGATTATTTCTGGCTCTGTCTCCTCCGGTGGATGTGAAGGTCCTGCCTCTTCGTCATCATTTGCTATGCGAACTGATTTAGTCTTCGATTTCCTTTTCTGGACAGGGGCGACTGCTATTGGTTTCTGTTGTCCTACTGGCTCCTCGATGGTTTGTGTGGGCATGGTGCCAGTTGATTTATTTCTTACTCCCTCCGACTCAGCTGTAGTTTGTGTGGACGTGGTGCCAGTTGATTTGCTCCTTCTCTCCTCCCCCTGGCAGTGCTGTACCATGTCAAGCAGTGCCCGGTAAGCAGTGGCCAGGGCCCAGCAGGTTGCTGTGAGCTGACCATCTCTGGAGGTGCCAGAGCATTTTTCCTTTACCAGTTTTATCATGCTGACAGGATCCTGCAGTTGTTCAGGGGTGAATTTCCAGATCATGGGAGGAGAAAACTTCTCCAAATACTGGCCGATGTCCTCCCACTTCCCGTGCCACTCAGCGTTATCCATTCCCAGGACAGGCGTCCAAACAGCCTCCCTAGAAGGCCCTGTTCTGACCCTAAGCATGGTGTAAACAGTACAGAGCAGACAGAGCAGCAGACAGAGCAACACTAACAATAACATTATGCCATCCTTAGCATCAAAAGGAAAATCAATATTTTCAAAAGCTGTTGTAGCAGGTCTGAAGGGGAAGAAGGAGGTGAGAGGCTGGAAACAATCATTCCCCACTGTTCCCCCAAAGGACTGGGTGCGATTTTTAATGAGGCCCCAGAGGTAGCAACCCAGACCAGGACAGGCAAACAGGACTGAATACAGATTTACAATGAAACTCATTGCTTCTGATGTTACGATGGCATAAACAT
>NW_020931356.1:0-883 GCF_003984885.1 Neopelma chrysocephalum | reverse complement strand
CAGCACCCTGGGGTATGAACAAAAGTGGTGTACCTTGGCCCACCCCCCGAGTCCAAAGCAAAGGGAGAGGGGATAAAACCTGCTGGTGGGAGAGCTGCTGCAGTCTGGTCAGAAGTGGTGATTGCAGTCCAGTTGAGGGTGGTGGTCTCAGCCTGGTTGGGAGCAGCGGTGGTCTGCTGTCTTCCTCTGGGTCCCACGAGAGAGAGCTCCAAGGCTCTGAAACTCCCAGTTATATACTCTCCAGTTCAGGCGGGAGTGCTCAGTCCCTCCCTCAGAGTAGGGAATTCCATAAAAGGGCATGCGGATGCTCAGTCCCTCTTATCAGAGCGGGGAATTCCATATAAGGATATCAGAGCGGGGAATTCCATAAAAGGGTACAGGAACATCTTCCCACCTTGCAGGCCTCTACTGACAGCAGTTCTTGGGAAATGGCATGGAGGCTATAGAATACACAGCCTTGGGCTACACCCATCCAGGGATGAATTGGTCCCAGCCGTTCTAACCAGGACATTATCCACCCCTTATTCTATGCCATCCATGTCATGCCCAAATTAACCCCCTTAAAAACTATGTCTCTTTAAAACTATATACACATATGTACAATGAAACATTACGGACCATTTTTACTCAAAATTAGGTCCCCTTGTGGTACACAACGTGTCTCCCCATCTTTTTGCATTACCCACCAGGTGAAACCAGGTCCTTGAGCAAAAACAATCCCTCGGATGGGTTTGCCTTTGCTTGAGGTGGGACTAATCCAAACAGTCTTCCCTAACATACCTCTCATATGCACCACGGGGACTTTATCTCCATCTACAGTATGCAAAGGTTCTGATTGGGCAGGGCCAGCTCGATTAATGGAGCCTCGCGTGTTGACCAACCA
>NW_020931355.1:0-885 GCF_003984885.1 Neopelma chrysocephalum | reverse complement strand
GACTTGTTTTTCAAGGCCCAGGATGGTATTCCGGGCAGTGGCATGAGGTACGGGGTATGTCTCCAGCCATCCAGTACTTCCTTCTACCATGGTCAGTACGTAGCGCTTGCCCTGGCGGGTTTTGGGGAGCGTGATGTAGTCAACTTGCCAGGCTTCCCCATACCTGTACTTTGACCACCGTCCACCATACCATAGAGGCTTCACCCACTTGGCCTGCTTGATGGCAGCACATGTCTCACAGTCATGGATGACCTGTGAGACAATGTCCTTGGTTAAGTCCACCCCTCGGTCCTGAGCCCATCTGTATGTTGCATCTCTCCCCTGGTGACCGGAGGCGTCATGGGCCCATCGAGCCAGAAATAATTCTCCTTTATGTTGCCAATCCAGATCCACTTGAGAGACTTTAATCCTGGCAGCTCGGTCCGCCTGCTCGTTGTTGCGATGCTCCTCATTAGCCCGTTTCTTGCGTACGTGAGCGTCTACGTGACCGACCTTCACGCTCAGCTTCTCTACCCGGCCAGCGATGTCCTGCCACATCTCCGCTGCCCAGATGGGTTTCCCTTGGCACTGCCAGTTGGCCTTTCTCCATCGCTCTAGCCATCCCCACAGAGCATTGGCCACCATCCATGAGTCAGTGTAGATATAGAGTCTTGGCCACTTCTCTCGTTCAGCTATATCCAAAGCCAACTGAACGGCTTTAAGCTCTGCGAACTGACTTGGCCCACCTTGTCCTTCGGTTGCTTCTGCAACTCGCCGTGTGGGACTCCACACGGCTGCCTTCCATTTTCGGTTTGTCCCTACAATGCGGCAGGAGCCATCCGTGAAGAGCGCATATCGTCTTTCATCTGCTGGTAGCTTGTCATATGGTGGGGCCTCCTCAGCCCG
>NW_020931354.1:0-4601 GCF_003984885.1 Neopelma chrysocephalum | reverse complement strand
CAGCACCCTGGGGTATGAACAAAAGTGGTGTACCTTGGCCCACCCCCTGAGTCCAAAGCAAAGGGAGAGGGGATAAAACCTGCTGGTGGGAGAGCTGCTGCAGTCTGGTCAGAAGTGGTGATTGCAGTCCAGTTGAGGGTGGTGGTCTCAGCCTGGTTGGGAGCAGCGGTGGTCTGCTGTCTTCCTCTGGGTCCCACGAGAGAGCCCCAAGGCTCTGAAACTCCCAGTTATATACTCTCCAGTTCAGGCGGGAGTGCTCAGTCCCTCCCTCAGAGTAGGGAATTCCATAAAAGGGCATGTGGATGCTCAGTCCCTCTTATCAGAGCGGGGAATTCCATATAAGGATATCAGAGCGGGGAATTCCATAAAAGGGTACAGGAACATCTTCCCACCTTGCAGGCCTCTACTGACAGCAGTTTTTGGGAAATGGCATGGAGGCTATAGAATACACAGTTTTGGGTTACACCCATCCAGGGATGAATTGGTCCCAGCCGTTCTAACCAGGACATTATCCACCCCTTATTCTATGCCATCCATGTCATGCCCAAATTAACCCCCTTAAAAACTATGTCTCTTTAAAACTATATACACATATGTACAATGAAACATTACGGACCATTCTCACTCAAAATTAGGTCCCCTTGTGGTACACAACGTGTCTCCCCATCTTTTTGCATTACCCACCAGGTGAAACCAGGTCCTTGAGCAAAAACAATCCCTCGGATGGGTTTGCCTTTGCTTGAGGTGGGACTAATCCAAACAGTCTTCCCTAACATACCTCTCATATGCACCACGGGGACTTTATCTCCATCTACAGTATGCAAAGGTTCTGATTGGGCAGGGCCAGCTCGATTAATGGAGCCTCGCGTGTTGACCAACCAGGTGGCCTTTGCTAAATGCAGCTCCCAGTGTTTGAGAGTCTCTCCACACAGTGCCTTCAGCGTGGTTTTCAGCAGTCCGTTGCACCGTTCAACTTTTCCAGCAGCTGGTGCATGGTAGGGGATATGATACACCCACTCAATGCCGTGCTCTCTGGCCCAGGTGTCTACGAGGCCATTCTTGAAATGGGTCCCATTATCAGACTCAATTCTCTCTGGGGTGCCGTGTCGCCACAGGACTTGTTTTTCAAGGCCCAGGATGGTATTCTGGGCAGTGGCATGAGGTACGGGGTATGTCTCCAGCCATCCAGTACTTCCTTCTACCATGGTCAGTACGTAGCGCTTGCCCTGGCGGGTTTTGGGGAGTGTGATGTAGTCAACTTGCCAGGCTTCCCCATACCTGTACTTTGACCACCGTCCACCATACCATAGAGGCTTCACCCGCTTGGCCTGCTTGATGGCAGCACATGTCTCACAGTCATGGATGACCTGTGAGACAATGTCCTTGGTTAAGTCCACCCCTCGGTCCTGAGCCCATCTGTATGTTGCATCTCTCCCCTGGTGACCGGAGGCGTCATGGGCCCATCGAGCCAGAAATAATTCTCCTTTGTGTTGCCAATCCAGATCCACCTGAGAGACTTTAATCCTGGCAGCTCGGTCCGCCTGCTCGTTGTTGCGATGCTCCTCATTAGCCCGTTTCTTGCGTACGTGAGCGTCTACGTGACCGACCTTCACACTCAGCTTCTCTACCCGGCCAGCGATGTCCTGCCACATCTCCGCCGCCCAGATGGGTTTCCCTTGGCACTGCCAGTTGGCCTTTCTCCATCGCTCTAGCCATCCCCACAGAGCATTGGCCACCATCCATGAGTCAGTGTAGATATAGAGTCTTGGCCACTTCTCTCGTTCAGCTATATCCAAAGCCAATTGAACGGCTTTAAGCTCTGCGAACTGACTTGACCCACCTTGTCCTTCGGTTGCTTCTGCAACTCGCCGTGTGGGACTCCACACGGCTGCCTTCCATTTTCGGTTTGTCCCTACAATGCGGCAGGAGCCGTCCGTGAAGAGCGCATATCGTCTTTCATCTGCTGGTAGCTTGTCATATGGTGGGGCCTCCTCAGCCCGTGTCACCTGCTCCTCTTCTTCTTCAGAGGATAGTCCAAAACTCTCACCTTCGGGCCAATTGGTGATAATTTCCAGAATCCCAGGGCGATTAGGATTCCCTATCCGGGTTCGTTGTGTGATCAGAGCGATCCACTTACTCCATGTGGCATCGGTGGCGTGATGTGTAGCAGGAACTCTCCCCTTGAACATCCAGCCCAGCACTGGTAGTCGGGGTGCCAGGAGGAGCTGCGCTTCGGTGCCGATCACTTCTGAGGCAGCTCGAAGTCCTTCATAAGCAGCCAGGATCTCTTTCTCAGTTGGTGTATAGCTGGCTTCAGATCCTTTGTATCCCCGACTCCAGAATCCCAGCGGTCGTCCTCGGGTCTCCCCAGGCACTTTCTGCCAGAGGCTCCAAGAAGGGCCATTCTTCCCGGCTGCAGTGTAGAGCACGTTCTTCACGTCCTGTCCTGTCCTTACTGGCCCAAGGGCTACCGCATGGGCAATCTCCTGTTTGATTTGTTCAAAAGCCTGTTGTTGTTCAGGCCCCCACTGGAAATCATTTTTCTTCCGTGTCACAAGGTAGAGAGGGCTTACAATTTGACTGTACTCGGGGATATGCATCCTCCAAAAGCCCACAGCGCCTAGGAAAGCCTGTGTTTCCTTCTTGCTGGTTGGTGGGGACATGGCTGCTATTTTGTTAATTACCTCCGTTGGAATTAGGCGACGTCCATCTTGCCACTTCACTCCTAAGAACTGAATTTCCTGAGCAGGTCCCTTGACCTTACTTCGTTTAATGGCAAAACCAGCTCTTAGGAGGATCTGGATTATCTTCTCTCCTTTCTCGAAGACTTCCCCCGCTGTGTTCCCCCATACAATGATGTCATCAATGTACTGTAGATGTTCTGGAGCCTAGCCCTTTTCCAGTGCAGTCTGGATCAGTCCATGGCAAATGCTGGGACTGTGTTTCCACCCCTGAGGCAGTCGATTCCAGGTGTACTGCACACCTCTCCAAGTGAAAGCAAATTGTGGCCTGCACTCCGCTGCCAAAGGAATGGAGAAGAAGGCGTTGGCAATGTCAATGGTGGCATACCACTTGGCTGCCTTGGACTCCAGCTCGTACTGGAGCTCCAGCATGTCCGGCACAGCAGCACTCAGGGGTGGTGTGACTTCATTGAGTCCACGGTAATCCACCGTCAGCCTCCACTCTCCGCTGGACTTACGCACTGGCCATATAGGGCTATTAAAGGGTGAACGAGTCTTGCTGACCACCCCCTGGGTCTCCAGTTCACGGATCATCTTATGTATGGGAGTCACAGAGTCTCGGTCGGTGCGGTATTGCCGACGGTGCACTGTTGCTGTGGCTATCGGTACCAATTGTTCTTCAACCTTCAGCAGTCCCACAGCAGAGGGGTCCTCTGAGAGGCCAGGCAGGGTGTTCAACTGTCTAATTTCCTCTGCCTCCACAGTAGCTATGCCAAACACCCAACGAAGTCCTTTTGGGTCTTTGAAATACCCACTCCTCAGGTAATCTATGCCAAGGATACACGGGGCCTCTGGACCAGTCACGATGGGGTGTCTGTGCCATTCCTTCCCAGTCAGGCTCACTTCAGCTTCCAGTACAGTCAGCTGTTGGGATCCCCCTGTCACCCCAGAAATAGAGATGGATTCTGCCCCTACGTATCTTGATGGCATCAAAGTACATTGTGCGCCGGTGTCAACTAAAGCCTTATATCTTTGTGGCTCTGATGTGCCAGGCCACCGAATCCACACTGTCCAATAGACTCGATTGTCCCTCTCCTCTACCTGGCTAGAGGCAGGGCACCCCTAGTCCTGGTCATGGTACTCGTTGCGCTCTTCTTGTAAGTATGACCTGGAAGTCCCTTCAAGAGGATCAGACATATCATCATTCCTGGGCTGTCTGGAGTCTTGCCTACGAGAGACTGGAGCAGCATTCATCCTCGAAGAGTTCCTTGTGGTACTTGTCCCTCTTTTCAATTCACGTACCCGGGCTGCTAAGGAAGAGGTGGGTTTCCCATCCCACTTCCTCATATCTTCTCCGTGCTCTTGGAGGTAAAACCATAGATTGCCACGTGGAGTGTACCCTCTCTCCTTAGCTGGGGGACGCTGGCTCCTGATAGCAGAGACCCTTGTTTGTCCTGGCGAGGTATGGAAGATCCCTTCCTTAATTTCTTCTCTTAGCCTCTGATGTCCTTCTTCAATCTTCTCTTCCAGGCTTCGGACATGTTCAGCCAGTTTGGTTTCCACCGATGAGACGTGGGCTCGTAATGGGGCGGTGACAGTGTCTTCATAAATCCTGAGTTTGCTGACCAATGCACCAACCTTGTCCTCTCCCTCCCTCCATTGCAGCGTTGCTAGGTAGCGGGAATACATTTCTGGCCCGAGTCGTGCAAACTTCAACCACATCTGGGATGTGCACTGTACACCATCTGGACTTTTAGGAAATCTTTCGTCCTCTGAAAAGATTATCTCCAGTACAGCCAATTCTCTCAAGCACCGGATACCTTGTTCCATCGTGTTCCACTGTCCTTGCTGTACGTGGAGGTCCTCCTTGCAGAGGTATCTCTCCCTTACACTGGACAACAGTCGCCGCCAGAGGCTGAG
>NW_020931353.1:0-2917 GCF_003984885.1 Neopelma chrysocephalum | reverse complement strand
GACTTGTTTTTCAAGGCCCAGGATGGTATTCCGGGCAGTGGCATGAGTCACGGGGTATGTCTCCAGCCATCCAGTACTTCCTTCTACCATGGTCAGTACGTAGCACTTGCCTTGACGGGTTTGGGGGAGCGTGATGTAGTCAACTTGCCAGGCTTCCCCATACCTGTACTTTGACCACCGTCCACCATACCATAGAGGCTTCACCCGCTTGGCCTGCTTGATGGCAGCACATGTCTCACAGTCATGGATGACCTGTGAGACAATGTCCTTGGTTAAGTCCACCCCTCGGTCACGAGCCCATCTGTATGTTGCATCTCTCCCCTGGTGACCGGAGGCGTCATGGGCCCATTGAGCCAGAAATAATTCTCCTTTGTGCTGCCAATCCAGATCTACCTGAGAGACTTTAATCCTGGCAGCTCGGTCTGCCTGCTCATTGTTGTGATGCTCCTCATTAGCCCGTTTCTTGCGTACATGAGCGTCTACGTGACCGACCTTCACACTCAGCTTCTCTACCCGGCCAGCGATGTCCTGCCACATCTCCGCCGCCCAGATGGGTTTCCCTTGGCGCTGCCAGTTGGCCTTTCTCCATCGCTCTAGCCATCCCCACAGAGCATTGGCCACCATCCATGAGTCAGTGTAGATATAGAGTCTTGGTCACTTCTCTCGTTCAGCTATATCCAAAGCCAACTGAACGGCTTTAAGCTCTGCAAACTGACTTGACCCACCTTGTCCTTTGGTCGCTTCTGCAACTCGTCGTGTGGGACTCCACACGGTTGCCTTCCATTTTCGGTTTGTCCCTACAATGCGGCAGGAGCCATCCGTGAAGAGCGCATATCACCTTTCATCTGCTGGTAGCTTGTCATATGGTGGGGCCTCCTCAGCCCGTGTCACCTGCTCCTCTTCTTCTTCAGAGAATAGTCTGAAACTCTCACCTTTGGGCCAATTGGTGATAATTTCCAGATCATTGGAGGAGAAAACTTCTCCAAATACCGGCCGATGTCCTCCCACTTCCCATGCCACTCAGCATTATCCACTCCCAGGACAGGCGTCCAAACAACCTCCCTAGAAGGCCCTGTTCTAACCCTAAATGTGATGTAGACAGTACAGAGCAGACAGAGCAACACTAACAATAACATTATGCTGTCCTTAACATCAAAATGGAACTCAATATTTTCAAAAACTGTTGTAGCAGGTCTGAAGGGGAAGAAGGAGGTGAGAGGCTGGAAACAACCATTCCCCACTGTTCCCCCAAAGGGCTGGGAGCGATTTTTAATGAGGCCCCAGAGGTAGCAACCCAAACCAGGACAGGCAAACAGGACTGAATACACATTTACAATGAAACTCGTTTCTTCTGATGTTATGATGACATAAACATAGTATACTAATAAAGCAATTTGGATCCCTCTCCCAGGTCTTAAAGAGAGCATCAAAACAGGCAAATAGTTCCCCATCTGTGGAAATATGAACATGCTCAGATACAACATCCACGTGAATGCATCAAACAACATGGTGATCAGGGAGTTTCTATATCCAAATAGACAGATGCTTAAAATGAAATTGTGATTCTGACTTCTCTCTCTCTGCCCCACGCTGGGCACCAAAAATGTGCTGGTTTAAAAGTTAACCAGCAGGGGAAATGAACTCAACTCAAAAGAGAGATTATAAGTCAGAATAACAATTTATTAAAATAATACAATAAGTACGATTATACAGACAGACAATTGGTTTTAACCCACAAAACCTAAATGTGCAACCCAGCACCCTGGGGCATGAACAAAAGTGGTGTTCCTTGCCCCCCCCCCCCCGAGTCCAAAGTAAAGGGAGAGGGGAAAAAACCTGCTGGTGGGAGAGCTGTTGCAGTCTGGTTAAAAAAGTGGTGATTGCAGTACAGTCGAGGGTGGTGGTCTCAGTCTGGTTGAGAGCAGTGAGCTGCAGTCTGGTTGAGAGAGGTGAGCTGCAGTCTTCCTCTGGATTCCACGAGTGGTAAAAAGGTTCCAAAACCCCAAGTTTATATATTCTCCAGTTCAGGCAGGAATGCTCAGTCCTTCCCTCAGAGTGGGGAATTCCATAAAAGGGCATGAGGACAGGAACATCTTCCTATCTCGCAGGCCTCTTAACGCCTAGTTTATAGCCTGAGGAGTCAGGCTGCTCTGGGCAGAGGGTGTAAATGCTCTATTGATAACAGTTTCTGGGAAATGGCATGGAAGGCTATAGAATACACAGGTTTGGGTTACACCCATCCAGTGATGAATTGGTCCCAGCTGTTCTAACTAGGACATTATCCACCCCTTATTCTATGCCATCCATGTCATGCCCAAATTAACCCCCCTTAAAAACTATGTCTCTTTAAAACTATATACACCTATATATATATATATATACAATGAAACATTACAGACCATTCTCACTCAAAATTAGGTCCCCTTGTGGTACACAACGTGTCTCCCCATCTTTTTGCATTACTCACCAGGTGAAACCAGGTCCTTGAGCAAAAACAATCCCTCGGATGGGTTTGCCTTTGCTTGAGGTGGGACTAATCCAAACAGTCTTCCCTAACATACCTCTCATATGCACCACGGGGGCTTTATCTCCATCTACAGTATGCAAAGGTTCTGATTGGGCAGGGCCAGCTCGATTGATGGAGCCTCGCGTGTTGACCAACCAGGTGGCCTTTGCTAAATGCAGCTCCCAGTGTTTGAGAGTCTCCCCACACAGTGCCTTCAGGGTGGTTTTCAGCAGTCCATTGCACCGTTCAACTTTTCCAGCAGCTGGTGCATGGTAGGGGATATGATACACCCACTCAATGCCGTGCTCTCTGGCCCAGGTGTCTACGAGGTCATTCTTGAAATGGGTCCCATTATCAGACTCAGTTCTCTCCGGGGTGCCGTGTCGCCACAGGACTTGTTTTTCAAGGCCC
>NW_020931352.1:0-1379 GCF_003984885.1 Neopelma chrysocephalum | reverse complement strand
TCTCCGCTGGACTTACGCACTGGCCATATAGGGCTATTAAAGGGTGAGCGAGTCTTGCTGACCACCCCCTGGGTCTCCAGTTCACGGATCATCTTATGTATGGGAGTCACAGAGTCTCGGTCGGTGCGGTATTGCCGACGGTGCACGGTTGCTGTGGCTATCGGTACCAACTGTTCTTCAACCTTCAGCAGTCCCACAGCAGAGGGGTCCTCTGAGAGGCCAGGCAAGGTGTTCAACTGTCTAATTTCCTCTGCCTCCACAGTAGCTATGCCAAACGCCCAACGAAGTCCTTTTGGGTCTTTGAAATACCCACTCCTCAGGTAATCTATGCCAAGGATACACGGGGCCTCTGGACCAGTCACGATGGGGTGTCTGTGCCATTCCTTCCCAGTCAGGCTCACTTCAGCTTCCAGTACAGTCAGCTGTTGGGATCCCCCTGTCACCCCAGAAATAGAGATGGATTCTGCCCCTATGTATCTTGATGGCATCAAAGTACATTGTGCGCCGGTGTCAACTAAAGCCTTATATCTTTGTGGCTCTGATGTGCCAGGCCACCGAATCCACACTGTCCAATAGACTCGATTGTCCCTCTCCTCTACCTGGCTAGAGGCAGGGCACCCCTAGTCCTGGTCATGGTACTCGTTGCGCTCTTCTTGTAAGTATGACCTGGAGGTCCCTTCAAGAGGATCAGACATATCATCATTCCTGGGCTGTCTGGAGTCTTGCCTACGAGAGACTGGAGCAGCATTCATCCTCAAAGAGTTCCTTGTGGTACTTGTCCCTCTTTTCAATTCACGTACCCGGGCTGCTAAGGAAGAGGTGGGTTTCCCATCCCACTTCCTCATATCTTCTCCGTGCTCTTGGAGGTAAAACCATAGATTGCCACGTGGAGTGTACCCTCTCTCCTTAGCTGGGGGACGCTGGCTCCTGATAGCAGAGACCCTTGTTTGTCCTGGTGAGGTATGGAAGATCCCTTCTTTAATTTCTTCTCTTAGCCTCTGGTGTCCTTCTTCAATCTTCTCTTCCAGGCTTCGGACATGTTCAGCCAGTTTGGTTTCCACCGATGAGACGTGGGCTCGTAATGGGGCGGTGACAGTGTCTTCATAAATCCTGAGTTTGCTGACCAATGCACCAACCTTGTCCTCTCCCACCCTCCATTGCAGCGTTGCTAGGTAGCGGGAATACATTTCTGGCCCGAGTCGTGCAAACTTCAACCACATCTGGGATGTGCACTGTACACCATCTGGACTTTTAGGAAACCTTTCGTCCTCTGAAAAGATTATCTCCAGTACAGCCAATTCTCTCAAGCACCGGATACCTTGTTCCATCGTGTTCCACTGTCCTTGCTGTACGTGGAGGTCCTCCTTGCAAAGGTATCT
>NW_020931351.1:0-637 GCF_003984885.1 Neopelma chrysocephalum | reverse complement strand
CTTTCATCTGCTGGTAGCTTGTCATATGGTGGGGCCTCCTCAGCCCGTGTCACCTGCTCCTCTTCTTCAGAGGATAGTCCGAAACTCTCACCTTCGGGCCAATTGGTGATAATTTCCAGAATCCCAGGGCGGTTAGGATTCCCTATCCGGGTTCGTTGTGTGATCAGAGCGATCCACTTACTCCATGTGGCATCGGTGGCGTGATGTGTTGCAGGAACTCTCCCCTTGAACATCCAGCCCAGCACTGGTAGTCGGGGTGCCAGGAGGAGCTGCGCTTCGGTGCCGATCACTTCTGAGGCAGCTCGAAGTCCTTCATAAGCAGCCAGGATCTCTTTCTCAGTTGGTGTATAGCTGGCTTCAGATCCTTTGTATCCCCGACTCCAGAATCCCAGCGGTCGTCCTCGGGTCTCCCCAGGCACTTTCTGCCAGAGGCTCCAAGAAGGGCCATTCTTCCCGGCTGCAGTGTAGAGCACGTTCTTCACGTTCTGTCCTGTCCTTACTGGCCCAAGGGCTACCGCATGGGCAATCTCCTGTTTGATTTGTTCAAAGGCCTGTTGTTGTTCAGGGCCCCACTGGAAATCATTTTTCTTCCGTGTCACAAGGTAGAGAGGGCTTACAATTTGACTGTACTCGGGGA
>NW_020931350.1:0-3190 GCF_003984885.1 Neopelma chrysocephalum | reverse complement strand
GTGGCCTTTGCTAAATGCAGCTCCCAGTGTTTGAGAGTCTCCCCACACAGTGCCTTCAGGGTGGTTTTCAGCAGTCCGTTGCACCGTTCAACTTTTCCAGCAGCTGGTGCATGGTAGGGGATATGATACACCCACTCAATGCCGTGCTCTCTGGCCCAGGTGTCTACGAGGCCATTCTTGAAATGGGTCCCATTATCAGACTCAATTCTCTCCGGGGTGCCGTGTCGCCACAGGACTTGTTTTTCAAGGCCCAGGATGGTATTCCGGGCAGTGGCATGAGGTACGGGGTATGTTTCCAGCCATCCAGTACTTCCTTCTACCATGGTAAGTACGTAGCGCTTGCCCTGGCGGGTTTTGGGGAGCGTGATGTAGTCAACTTGCCAGGCTTCCCCATACCTGTACTTTGACCACCGTCCACCATACCATAGAGGCTTCACCCGCTTGGCCTGCTTGATGGCAGCACATGTCTCACAGTCATGGATGACCTGTGAGACAATGTCTTTGGTTAAGTCCACCCCTCGGTCTTGAGCCCATCTGTATGTTGCATCTCTCCCCTGGTGACCAGAGGCGTCATGGGCCCATCGAGCCAGAAATAATTCTCCTTTGTGTTGCCAATCCAGATCCACCTGAGAGACTTTAATCCTGGCAGCTCGGTCCGCCTGCTCGTTGTTGCGATGCTCCTCATTAGCCCGTTTCTTGCGTACGTGAGCGTCTACGTGACCGACCTTCACACTCAGCTTCTCTACCCGGCCAGCGATGTCCTGCCACATCTCCGCCGCCCAGATGGGTTTCCCTTGGCGCTGCCAGTTGGCCTTTCTCCATCGCTCTAGCCATCCCCACAGAGCATTGGCCACCATCCATGAGTCAGTGTAGATATAGAGTCTTGGCCACTTCTCTCGTTCAGCTATATTTAAAGCCAACTGAACGGCTTTAAGCTCTGCGAACTGACTTGACCCACCTTGTCCTTCGGTTGCTTCTGCAACTCGCCGTGTGGGACTCCACACGGCTGCCTTCCATTTTCGGTTTGTCCCTACAATGCGGCAGGAGCCATCCGTGAAGAGCGCATATCGTCTTTCATCTGCTGGTAGCTTGTCATATGGTGGGGCCTCCTCAGCCCGTGTCACCTGCTCCTCTTCTTCTTCAGAGGATAGTCCGAAACTCTCACCTTCGGGCCAATTGGTGATAATTTCCAGAATCCCAGGGCGATTAGGATTCCCTATCCGGGTTCGTTGTGTGATCAGAGCGATCCACTTACTCCATGTGGCATCGGTGGCGTGATGTGTAGCAGGAACTCTCCCCTTGAACATCCAGCCCAGCACTGGTAGTCGGGGTGCCAGGAGGAGCTGCGCTTCGGTGCCGATCACTTCTGAGGCAGCTCAAAGTCCTTCATAAGCAGCCAGGATCTCTTTCTCAGTTGGTGTATAGCTGGCTTCAGATCCTTTGTATCCCCGACTCCAGAATCCCAGCGGTCGTCCTCGGGTCTCCCCAGGCACTTTCTGCCAGAGGCTCCAAGAAGGGCCATTCTTCCCGGCTGCAGTGTAGAGCACGTTCTTCACGTCCTGTCCTGTCCTTACTGGCCCAAGGGCTACCGCATGGGCAATCTCCTGTTTGATTTGTTCAAAGGCCTGTTGTTGTTCAGGGCCCCACTGGAAATCATTTTTCTTCCGTGTCACAAGGTAGAGAGGGCTTACAATTTGACTGTACTCGGGGATATGCATCCTCCAAAAGCCCACAGCGCCTAGGAAAGCCTGTGTTTCCTTCTTGCTGGTTGGTGGGGACATGGCTGCTATTTTGTTAATTACCTCCGTTGGAATTAGGCGACGTCCATCTTGCCACTTCACTCCTAAGAACTGAATTTCCTGAGCAGGTCCCTTGACCTTACTTCGTTTAATGGCAAAACCAGCTCTTAGGAGGATCTGGATTATCTTCTCTCCTTTCTCGAAGACTTCCCCCGCTGTGTTCCCCCATACAATGATGTCATCAATGTACTGTAGATGTTCTGGAGCCTCGCCCTTTTCCAGTGCAGTCTGGATCAGTCCATGGCAAATGCTGGGACTGTGTTTCCACTGTCCTTGCTGTACGTGGAGGTCCTCCTTGCAAAGGTATCTCTCCCTTACACTGGACAACAGTCGCCGCCAGAGGCTGAGAGTTTCCTGCCTCCTTCCAATCCCCTGATCAATGACGACATCTCGAGACAGGGATCCCAGTTGTCTTGCTTCACTTCCATCTAGAATTGTGTCGTTAGCGGCGCCATCCCAGATTCGGAGCAGCCAGGTCAGGATGGACTCGTTCGCCTGCCGTGTGAACTCTCTCCGGAGCTCACGTAGCTCACCCAGGGATAGGGACCGAGTGATTATTTCTGGCTCTGTCTCCTCCGGTGGATGTGAAGGTCCTGCCTCTTCGTCATCATTTGCTATGCGAACTGATTTGGTCTTCGATTTCCTTTTCTGGACAGGGGCGACTGCTATTGGTTTCTGTTGTCCTTCTGGCTCCTCGATGGTTTGTGTGGGCATGGTGCCAGTTGATTTATTTCTTACTCCCTCCGACTCAGCTGTAGTTTGTGTGGACGTGGTGCCAGTTGATTTGCTCCTTCTCTCCTCCCCCTGGCAGTGCTGTACCATGTCAAGCAGTGCCCGGTAAGCAGTGGCCAGGGCCCAGCAGGTTGCTGTGAGCTGACCATCTCTGGAGCTGCCAGAGCATTTTTCCTTTACCAGTTTTATCATGCTGACAGGATCCTGCAGTTGTTCAGGGGTGAATTTCCAGATCATGGGAGGAGAAAACTTCTCCAAATACTGGCCGATGTCCTCCCACTTCCCGTGCCACTCAGCGTTATCCATTCCCAGGACAGGCGTCCAAACAGCCTCCCTAGAAGGCCCTGTTCTGACCCTAAGCATGGTGTAAACAGTACAGAGCAGACAGAGCAGCAGACAGAGCAACACTAACAATAACATTATGCCATCCTTAGCATCAAAAGGAAAATCAATATTTTCAAAAGCTGTTGTAGCAGGTCTGAAGGGGAAGAAGGAGGTGAGAGGCTGGAAACAATCATTCCCCACTGTTCCCCCAAAGGACTGGGTGCGATTTTTAATGAGGCCCCAGAGGTAGCAACCCAGACCAGGACAGGCAAACAGGACTGAATACACATTTACAATGAAACTCATTGCTTCTGATGTTACGATGGCATAAACAT
>NW_020931349.1:0-3774 GCF_003984885.1 Neopelma chrysocephalum | reverse complement strand
TGGGCTCGTAATGGGGCGGTGACAGTGTCTTCATAAATCCTGAGTTTGCTGACCAATGCACCAACCTTGTCCTCTCCCTCCCTCCATTGCAGCGTTGCTAGGTAGCGGGAATACATTTCTGGCCCAAGTCGTGCAAACTTCAACCACATCTGGGATGTGCACTGTACACCATCTGGACTTTTAGGGAATCTTTCGTCCTCTGAAAAGATTATCTCCAGTACAGCCAATTCTCTCAAGCACCGGATACCTTGTTCCATCGTGTTCCACTGTCCTTGCTGTACGTGGAGGTCCTCCTTGCAAAGGTATCTCTCCCTTACACTGGACAACAGTCGCCGCCAGAGGCTGAGAGTTTCCTGCCTCCTTCCAATCCCCTGATCAATGACGACATCTCGAGACAGGGATCCCAGTTGCCTTGCTTCACTTCCATCTAGAATTGTGTCGTTAGCGGCGGCATCCCAGATTCGGAGCAGCCAGGTCAGGATGGACTCGTTCGCCTGCCGTGTGAACTCTCTCCGGAGCTCACGTAGCTCACCCAGGGATAGGGACCGAGTGATTATTTCTGGCTCTGTCTCCTCCGGTGGATGTGAAGGTCCTGCCTCCTCGTCATCATTTGCTATGCGAACTGATTTGGTCTTCGATTTCCTTTTCTGGACAGGGGCGACTGCTATTGGTTTCTGTTGTCCTTCTGGCTCCTCGTTGGTTTGTGTGGGCATGGTGCCAGTTGATTTATTTCTTACTCCCTCCGACTCAGCTGTAGTTTGTGTGGACGTGGTGCCAGTTGATTTGCTCCTTCTCTCCTCCCCCTGGCAGTGCTGTACCATGTCAAGCAGTGCCCGGTAAGCAGTGGCCAGGGCCCAGCAGGTTGCTGTGAGCTGACCATCTCTGGAGCTGCCAGAGCATTTTTCCTTTACCAGTTTTATCATGCTGACAGGATCCTGCAGTTGTTCAGGGGTGAATTTCCAGATCATGGGAGGAGAAAACTTCTCCAAATACTGGCCGATGTCCTCCCACTTCCCGTGCCACTCAGCGTTATCCATTCCCAGGACAGGCGTCCAAACAGCCTCCCTAGAAGGCCCTGTTCTGACCCTAAGCATGGTGTAAACAGTACAGAGCAGACAGAGCAGCAGACAGAGCAACACTAACAATAACATTATGCCATCCTTAGCATCAAAAGGAAAATCAATATTTTCAAAAACTGTTGTACCAGGTCTGAAGGGAAAGAAGGAGGTGAGAGGCTGGAAACCACCATTCCCCACTGTTCCCCCAAAGGGCTGGGTGCAATTTTTAATGAGGCCCCAGAGGTAGCAACCTAAACCAGGACAGGTAAACAGGACTGAATACACATTTACAATGAAACTCATTGCTTCTGAGGTTATGATGACATAAACATAGTATACTAGTAAAGCAATTTGGATCCCTCTCCCTGGTCTTAAAGAGAGCATTAAAAACGGCAAATAGTACCCCATTTGTGGAAATATGAACATGCTCAGATAAAACACCCACGTGAATGCACCAAACAACATGTTGATCGGGGAGTTTCTGTATCCAAATACACAGATGCTTAAAATGAAATTGTGATTCTGACTTCTCTCTCTCTGCCCCACGTTGGGCGCCAAAATTGTGCTGGTTTAAAAGTTAACCAGCAAGGCAAAATGAACTCAATTCAAAAGAGAGATTTATAAGTCAGAATAACAATTTATTAAAATAATGCAATAAGTACAATTATACAGACAGACAATTGGTTTTAATCCACAAAACCCAAATGTACAAACCCAGCACCCTGGGGTATGAACAAAAGTGGTGTACCTTGGCCCACCCCCCGAGTCCAAAGCAAAGGGAGAGGGAATAAACCTGCTGGTGGGAGAGCTGCTGCAGTCTGGTCAGAAGTGGTGATTGCAGTCCAGTCGAGGGTGGTGGTCTCAGCCTGGTTGGGAGCAGCGGTGGTCTGCTGTCTTCCTCTGGGTCCCACGAGAGAGAGCCCCAAGGCTCTGAAACTCCCAGTTATATACTCTCCAGTTCAGGCGGGAGTGCTCAGTCCCTCCCTCAGAGTAGGGAATTCCATAAAAGGGCATGTGGATGCTCAGTCCCTCTTATCAGAGCGGGGAATTCCATATAAGGATATCAGAGCGGGGAATTCCATAAAAGGGTACAGGAACATCTTCCCACCTTGCAGGCCTCTACTGACAGCAGTTTTTGGGAAATGGCATGGAGGCTATAGAATACACAGTTTTGGGTTACACCCATCCAGGGATGAATTGGTCCCAGCCGTTCTAACCAGGACATTATCCACCCCTTATTCTATGCCATCCATGTCATGCCCAAATTAACCCCCTTAAAAACTATGTCTCTTTAAAACTATATACACATATGTACAATGAAACATTACGGACCATTCTCACTCAAAATTAGGTCCCCTTGTGGTACACAACGTGTCTCCCCATCTTTTTGCATTACCCACCAGGTGAAACCAGGTCCTTGAGCAAAAACAATCCCTCGGATGGGTTTGCCTTTGCTTGAGGTGGGACTAATCCAAACAGTCTTCCCTAACATACCTCTCATATGCACCACGGGGACTTTATCTCCATCTACAGTATGCAAAGGTTCTGATTGGGCAGGGCCAGCTCGATTAATGGAGCCTCGCGTGTTGACCAACCAGGTGGCCTTTGCTAAATGCAGCTCCCAGTGTTTGAGAGTCTCCCCACACAGTGCCTTCAGGGTGGTTTTCAGCAGTCCGTTGCACCGTTCAACTTTTCCAGCAGCTGGTGCATGGTAGGGGATATGATACACCCACTCAATGCCATGCTCTCTGGCCCAGGTGTCTACGAGGCCATTCTTGAAATGGGTCCCATTATCAGACTCAATTCTCTCCGGGGTGCCGTGTCGCCACAGGACTTGTTTTTCAAGGCCCAGGATGGTATTCCGGGCAGTGGCATGAGGTACGGGGTATGTCTCCAGCCATCCAGTACTTCCTTCTACCATGGTCAGTACGTAGCGCTTGCCCTGGCGGGTTTTGGGGAGCGTGATGTAGTCAACTTGCCAGGCTTCCCCATACCTGTACTTTGACCACCGTCCACCATACCATAGAGGCTTCACCCGCTTGGCCTGCTTGATGGCAGCACATGTCTCACAGTCATGGATGACCTGTGAGACAATGTCCTTGGTTAAGTCCACCCCTCGGTCCTGAGCCCATCTGTATGTTGCATCTCTCCCCTGGTGACCGGAGGCGTCATGGGCCCATCGAGCCAGAAATAATTCTCCTTTGTGTTGCCAATCCAGATCCACCTGAGAGACTTTAATCCTGGCAGCTCGGTCCGCCTGCTCGTTGTTGCGATGCTCCTCATTAGCCCGTTTCTTGCGTACGTGAGCGTCTACGTGACCGACCTTCACACTCAGCTTCTCTACCCGGCCAGCGATGTCCTGCCACATCTCCGCCGCCCAGATGGGTTTCCCTTGGCGCTGCCAGTTGGCCTTTTTCCATCGCTCTAGCCATCCCCACAGAGCATTGGCCACCATCCATGAGTCAGTGTAGATATAGAGTCTTGGCCACTTCTCTCGTTCAGCTATATCCAAAGCCAACTGAACGGCTTTAAGCTCTGCGAACTGACTTGACCCACCTTGTCCTTCGGTTGCTTCTGCAACTCGCCGTGTGGGACTCCACACGGCTGCCTTCCATTTTCGGTTTGTCCCTACAATGCGGCAGGAGCCATCCGTGAAGAGCGCATATCGCCTTTCATCTGCTGGTAGCTTGTCATATGGTGGGGCCTCCTCAGCCCG
>NW_020931348.1:0-4302 GCF_003984885.1 Neopelma chrysocephalum | reverse complement strand
TGGGCTCGTAATGGGGCGGTGACAGTGTCTTCATAAATCCTGAGTTTACTGACCAACACACCCACCTTGTCCTCTCCCTCCCTCCATTGCAGCGTTGCTAAGTAGTGGGAATACATTTCTGGCCCGAGCCATGCTAACTTTAACCACATCTGGGATGTGCACTGTACACCATCTGGACTTCTAGGGAATCTTTCGTCCTCTGAAAAGATTATCTCCAGTACAGCTAATTCCCTTAAGCACCAGATACCTTGTTCCATTGTGTTCCACTGTCCTTGCTGTACGTGGAGGTCCTCCTTACAAAGACATCTCTCCCTCACACTGGACAACAGTTGCCGCCAGAGGCTGAGAGTTTCCTGCCTCTTTCCAATCCCCTGATCAATGACTACATCTCGAGGCAGGGATCCCAGTTGTCTTGCTTCACTCCCATCTAGAACTGTACCGTTAGCTGCGGCATCGCAGATTCGGAGCAGCCAGGTCAGAATGGACTCATTCGCCTGCCTCGCGAACTCTCTCCGGAGCTCATGTAGCTCACCCAGGGATAGAGACTGAGTGATTATTTCTGGCTCTGTCTCCTCCGGTGGATTTGAAGGTCCTGCCTCTTCGTCATCATTCACTATACGAACTGATTTAGTCTTTGATTTCCTTTTCTGGACAGGGGCGACTGCTATTGGTTTGGGTTGTCCTTCTAGCTCCTCGACGGTTTGTGTCGACACGGTGCTGGTTGATTTATTTCTTTTTCCCTCTGACTCAGCTGTGGTTTGGGTGGGTGTGGTGCCTGTGGATTTGCTCCTTCTCTCCTCCCCCTGGCAGTGCTGTACCATGTCAAGCAGTGCCCGGTAGGCAGTGGCCAGGGCCCAGCAGGTTGCTGTGAGCTGGCCATCTCTGGAGCTGCCAGAGCATTTTTCCTTCACCAGTCTTACCACGCTAACAGGATCTTGCAGTTGTTCAGGGGTGAATTTCCAGATCATTGGAGGAGAAGACTTCTCCAAATACTGGCCAATGTCCTCCCACTTCCTGTGCCACTCAACATTATCCACTCCCAGGACAGGCATCCAGACAACCTCCGTAGAAGGCCCTGTTCTGACTCTGAACATGGTGCAGACAGTACAGAGCAGACAAAGCAACACTAACAACAACATTACGCTGCCTTTAAGATCAAAAGGAAACTCAATATTTTCAAAGACTGTTGTAGCAGGTCTGAAGGGGAAGAAGGAGGTGAAAGGCTGGAAACAACCATTCCCTCCTGTTCCCCCAAAAGGCTGGGTGCGATTTTTAATGAGGCCCAAGAGGTAGCAACCCAAACCAGGACAGGCAAACAAGACCAAAGACACATTCACAATGAAACTCACTGCTTCTGGTGTTATGATGACACAAACATAGTATATTAATAAAGCAATTTTGATCTCTCTCCCTGGTCTCAAAGAGAGTATCAAAATAGGCAAATAGTTCCCCATCTGTGGAAATATGAACAGGCTCAAATCCAACATCCACGTGAATACATCAAACAACATGGTGATAAGGGAGTTTCTGTAGCCAAATAGACAGATGCTTAAAATGAAATTGTGATTCTGACTTCTCTCTCTGCCCCACATTGGGCGTCAAAAATGTGCTGGTTTAAAAGTTAACCAGCAGGGGAAATGAACCCAACTCAAAACAGAGATTTTAAGTCAAAATAACAATTTAATAAAATAATACAATAAATATGATTATACAGACAAACAATTGGTTTTAACCCACAAAACCCAAATGTATAACCCAGCACCCTGGGGCATGAACAGAGTGGTGTTCACTGGGCCCCCTGAGTCCAAAGTAAAAGGAGAGGGAAAACTTGTTGGTGAGAGTGGTGATCGCAGTCCGGTCAAGAGTGATGGTCATCCTCCTTCTCTGGATCCCACCAGTGGTAAAAAAGTCCCAAGACTCCAAGATTATATATATCCCCAGGTTCAGGCAGGAATGCCCAGTGCCTCCCTCAGGGTGGGGAGTTCCACAATGGGTGTGAGGACAGGAGCATCCTCCTATCTCACAGGCCTCTTAACACCCAGTTTATAGCCTGAGAAGTCAGGAGTGCTCTGGGCAGGTGGTGTAAATGGTCTATTGATAACAGTTTTTGAGAAATGGCATGGAAGGCTATAGAATACACAGTTTTGGGTTACACCCACACAGTGATGAATTGGTCCCAGCTGTTCTAACTAGGACATTATCCACCCCTTATTCTATGCCATCCATGTCATGCCCAGATTAACACCCTTTAAAAACTATATCCCTTTAAAAACTATATACATATATATATATATATATATACAATGAAACATTACAGACCATTCTCACTCAAAAGTAGGTCCCCTTGTGGTACACAACACGTCTCCCCATCTTTTTGCATTACCCACCAAGTGAAACCAGGCCCTTGAGCAAAAACAATTCCTTGGATGGGTTTGTTTTTGCTTGAGGTGGGACTAATCCAAACAGTCTTTCCTAACATACCTCTCATATGCACCATGGGGACTTTATCTCCATCTACAGTATGCAAAGGTTCTGATTGGGCAGGGCCAGCTTGACTAATGGAGCCTCGCGTGTTGACCAACCAGGTGGCCTTTGCTAAATGCAGCTCCCAGTGTTTGAAAGTCCCCCCACCCACTGCCTTCAAGGTGGTTTTCAGCAGTCCGTTGCACCGCTCAACTTTTCCAGCAGCTGGTGCATGGTAGGGGATATGATACACCCACTCAATGCCGTGCTCTCTGGCCCAGGTGTCTACGAGGCCATTCTTGAAATGGGTCCCATTATCAGACTCAATTCTCTCCGGGGTGCCGTGTCACCACAGGACTTGTTTTTCAAGGCCCAGGATGGTATTCCGGGCAGTGGCATGAGGCACGGGGTATGTCTCCAGCCATCCAGTACTTCCTTCTACCATGGTCAGTACGTAGCGCTTGCCTTGGCAGGTTTGAGGAGTGCGATGTAGTCAGCTTGCCAGGATTCTCCATACCTATATTTCGACCACCGTCCACCATACCATAGAGGCTTCATCCACTTGGCCTGCTTGATGGCAGCACGTCTCACAGTCACGGATGACCTGTGAGACAATGTCCATGGTTAGGTCCACCCCTCGGTCACGAGCCCATCTGTATGTTGCATCTCTCCCCTGGTGACCAGAGGCGTCATGGGCCCATCGAGCCAGAAATACTTCTCCTTTGTGCTGCCAATCCAGATCTACCTGAGAGACTTTAATCCTGGCAGCTCGGTCCACCTGCTCATTGTTATGATGCTCTTCATTAGCCCAACTCTTGGGTACATGAGCGTCTACGTGATGGACCTTCACACCCAGCTTCTCTACCCGGCCAGTGATGTCCTGCCACATCTCCGCCGCCCGGATGGGTTTCCCTTGGCACTGCCAGTTGGCCTTTCTCCATCGCTCTAGCCATCCCCACAGAGCATTGGCCACCATCCATGAGTCAGTGTAGAGATAGAGCCTTGGTCACTTCTCTGGTTCAGCTATATCCAAAGCCAGCTGAACGGCTTTAAGCTCTGCAACCTGACTTGACCCACCTTGTCCTTCGGTCGCTCCTGCAACTCGCCGTGTGGGACTCCACACGGCTGCCTTCCATTTTTGGTTTGTCCCTAAAATGCGACAGGAGCCATCTGTGAAGAGAGCATATCGCTTTTCATCTTCTGGTAGCTGGTTATATGGTGGGGCCTCCTCAGCCCATGTCACCTGCTCCTTTTCTTCTTCAGAGCATAGTCTGAAACTCTCACCTTCGGGCCAATTGGTGATAATTTCCAGAATCCCAGGGCGATTAGGATTCCATCTGGGTTCGCTGCGTGATCAGAGCGATCCACTTACTCCATGTGGCATTGGTGGTGTGATTGATGTGTAGAAGGAGCTCTTCCCTTGAACATCCAGCCCAGCACTGGTAGTCGAGGTGCCAGGAGGAGGTGTGCTTCAGTGCCAATCACTTCTGAGGCAGCTCGAACTCCTTCATAAGCAGCCAGGATCTCTTTCTCAGTTGGTGTATAGCTGGCTTCAGATCCTTTGTATCCCCGACTCTAGAATCCCAGCGGTCGTCCTCGGGTCTCCCCAGGAACTTTCTGCCAGAGGCTCCAGGAAGGGCCATTCTTCCCGGCTGCAGTGTAGAGCATGTTCTTCACGTTCTGTCCTGTCCTTACTGGCCCAAGGGCTACCGCATGGGCAATCTCCTATTTAATTTGTTCAAAGGCTTGTTGTTGTTCAGGGCTCCACTGGAAATCATTTTTCTTCTGTGCCACAAGGTAGAAAGGGCTTACAATCTGACTGTACTCGGGGATATGCAT
>NW_020931347.1:0-344 GCF_003984885.1 Neopelma chrysocephalum | reverse complement strand
TGTGCTGGTTTAAAGGTAAACCAGCAGGGGAAATGAACTCAACTCAAAAGAGAGATTATAAATCAGAATAACAATTTATTAAAATAATACAATAAGTACGATTATACAGACAAACAATTGGTTTTAACCCACAAAACCCAAATGTATAACCCACCACCCTGGGGCATGAACAGAGTGGTGTTCTTTGGGCCCCCTGAGTCCAAAGTAAAGGGAGGGGGGAAAAAAAACCTGTTGGTGAGAATGCTGTTGCAGTCTGGTCAAGAGCGGTGATTGCAGTCTGGTCGAGGGTGCTGGTTGCAGTCTGGTTGAAGAGTGGTGATCTGCAGTCTTCCTCTGGATCTCAC
>NW_020931346.1:0-4436 GCF_003984885.1 Neopelma chrysocephalum | reverse complement strand
CAGTCTGGTTGAAGAGTGGTGATCTGCAGTCTTCCTCTGGATCTCACGAGTGGTTCCAAAAGTCCCAAGATCCCAAGATCATTGTTATGATGCTCCTCATTAGCCCGTTTCTTGCGTACGTGAACATCTACGTGACGGACCTTCACGCTCAGCTTCTCTACCCGGCCATCGATGTCCTGCCACATCTCAGCCACCCAGACGGGTTCCCCTTGGCGTTGCCAGTTGGCCTTTCTCCATCACTCTAGCCATCCCCACAGAGCATTGGCCACCATCCATGAGTCAGTGTAGAGACAGAGTCTTGGCCACTTCTCTCATTCAGCTATATCCAAAGCCAACTGAACGGCTTTAAGCTCTGCAACCTGACTTGACCCACCTTGTCCTTCTGTCACTTCTGCAACTCGCCATGTGGGACTCCATACGGCTGCCTTCCATTTTCGGTTTGTCCTCCAATGCGGCAGGAGCCATCTGTGAAGAGAGCATATCGCTTTTCTGCATATTCTGGTAGCTTGTCATATGGTGGGGCCTCCTCAGCCCGTGTCACCTGCTCCTCTTCTTCTTCAGAGGATAGTCCGAAACTCTCACCTTTGGGCCAATTGGTGATAATTTCCAGAATCCCAGGGCGATTAGGATTCTCTATCCGGGTTCACTGTGTGATCAGAGCGATCCACTTACTTCATGTGGCATTGGTGGCATGATGTGTAGAAGGAACTCTTCCCTTGAACATCCAGCCCAGCACTGGTAGTCAGGGTGCCAGGAGGAGCTGCGTTTCGGTGCCATTCATTTCTGAGGCAGCTCGAACTCCTTCATAAGCAGCCAGGATCTCTTTCTCAGCTGGTTTATAGCTGGCTTCAGATCTTTTGTATCCCCAACTCCAGAATCCCAGCGGTCATCCTCGGGTCTCCCCAGGCACTTTCTGCCAGAGGCTCCAGGAAAGGCCATTCTCCCTGGTTGCAGTGTAGAGCACGTTCTTCACGTCCTGTCTTGTCCTTACTGGCCCAAGCGCTACTACATGGGCAATTTCCTGTTTAATTTGTTCAAAGGCTTGTTGTTGTTCAGGGCCCCACTGGAAATCATTTTTCTTCCGTGTCACAAGGTAGAGAGGGCTTACAATCTGACTGTACTCGGGGATATGCATCCTCCAAAAGCCCACAGCGCCTAGGAAAGCCTGTGTTTCCTTCTTGTTGGTTGGTGGGGACATGGCTGCTATTTTATTAATCACCTCCATTGGAATTTGGCAGTGTCCATCTTGCCACTTCACTCCTAGGAACTGAATTTCCTGAGCAGGTCCCTTGACCTTACTTCGTTTAATGGCAAAACCAGCTCTTAGGAGAATCTGGATTATCTTCTCTCCTTTCTCGAAGACTTCCCCCGCTGTGTTCCCCCATACAATGATGTCATCAATGTACTGTAGATGTTCTGGAGCCTCGCCCTTTTCCAGTGCAGTCTGGATCAGTCCATGGCAAATGCTGGGACTGTGTTTCCACCCCTGAGGCAGTCGATTCCAGGTGTACTGCACACCTCTCCAAGTGAAAGCAAATTGTGGCCTGCATTCCGCTGCCAAAGGAATGGAGAAGAAGGCGTTGGCAATGTCAATGGTGGCATACCACTTGGCTGCCTTGGACTCCAGCTCGTACTGGAGCTCTAGCATGTCCGGCACAGCAGCACTCAGGGGTGGTGTGACTTCATTGAGTCCACGGTAATCCACCGTCAGCCTCCACTCTCCGCTGGACTTACGCACTGGCCATATAGGGCTATTAAAGGGTGAGCGAGTCTTGCTGACCACCCCCTGGGTCTCCAGTTCACGGATCATCTTATGTATGGGAGTCACAGAGTCTCGGTCGGTGCGGTATTGCCGACGGTGCACTGTTGCTGTGGCTATCGGTACCAACTGTTCTTCAACCTTCAGCAGTCCCACAGCAGAGGGGTCCTCTGAGAGGCCAGGCAAGGTGTTCAACTGTCTAATTTCCTCTGCCTCCACAGTAGCTATGCCAAACGCCCAACGAAGTCCTTTTGGGTCTTTGAAATACCCACTCCTCAGGTAATCTATGCCAAGGATACACGGGGCCTCTGGACCAGTCACGATGGGGTGTCTGTGCCATTCCTTCCCAGTCAGGCTCACTTCAGCTTCCAGTACAGTCAGCTGTTGGGATCCCCCTGTCACCCCAGAAATAGAGATGGATTCTGCCCCTATGTATCTTGATGGCATCAAAGTACATTGTGCGCCGGTGTCAACTAAAGCCTTATATCTTTGTGGCTCTGATGTGCCAGGCCACCGAATCCACACTGTCCAATAGACTCGATTGTCCCTCTCCTCTACCTGGCTAGAGGCAGGGCACCCCTAGTCCTGGTCATGGTACTCGTTGCGCTCTTCTTGTAAGTATGACCTGGAAGTCCCTTCAAGAGGATCAGACATATCATCATTCCTGGGCCGTCTGGAGTCTTGCCTACGAGAGACTGGAGCAGCATTCATCCTCGAAGAGTTCCTTGTGGTACTTGTCCCTCTTTTCAATTCACGTACCCGGGCTGCTAAGGAAGAGGTGGGTTTCCCATCCCACTTCCTCATATCTTCTCCGTGCTCTTGGAGGTAAAACCATAGATTGCCACGTGGAGTGTACCCTCTCTCCTTAGCTGGGGGACGCTGGCTCCTGATAGCAGAGACCCTTGTTTGTCCTGGCGAGGTATGGAAGATCCCTTCCTTAATTTCTTCTCTTAGCCTCTGGTGTCCTTCTTCAATCTTCTCTTCCAGGCTTCGGACATGTTCAGCCAGTTTGGTTTCTACCGATGAGACGTGGGCTCGTAACGGGGCGGTGACAGTGTCTTCATAAATCCTGAGTTTGCTGACCAATGCACCAACCTTGTCCTCTCCCTCCCTCCATTGCAGCGTTGCTAGGTAGCGGGAATACATTTCTGGCCCGAGTCGTGCAAACTTCAACCACATCTGGGATGTGCACTGTACACCATCTGGACTTTTAGGAAATCTTTCGTCCTCTGAGAAGATTATCTCCAGTACAGCCAATTCTCTCAAGCACCGGATACCTTGTTCCATCGTGTTCCACTGTCCTTGCTGTACGTGGAGGTCCTCCTTGCAAAGGTATCTCTCCCTTACACTGGACAACAGTCGCCGCCAGAGGCTGAGAGTTTCCTGCCTCCTTCCAATCCCCTGATCAATGACGACATCTCGAGACAGGGATCCCAGTTGTCTTGCTTCACTTCCATCTAGAATTGTGTCGTTAGCGGCGCCATCCCAGATTCGGAGCAGCCAGGTCAGGATGGACTCGTTCGCCTGCCGTGTGAACTCTCTCCGGAGCTCACGTAGCTCACCCAGGGATAGGGACCGAGTGATTATTTCTGGCTCTGTCTCCTCCGGTGGATGTGAAGGTCCTGCTTCTTTGTCATTTGCTATACGAACTGATTTAATCTATGATTCCTTTTCTGGACAGGGGCGACTGCAATTGGTTTCGGTTCTCCTTCTGGCTCCTCGGTGGTTTGTGTGGACATGGTGCCGGTTGATTTATTTCTTTCTCCCTCTGACTCAGCTGTGGTTTGGGTGGACATGGTGCTTGTGGATTTGCTCCTTCTCTCCTCCCCCTGATAGTGCTGTACTAGGTCAAGTAGTGTCCGGTAGGCAGTGGCCAGGGCCCAGCAGGTTTCTGTGAGCTGGTCATCTCTGGAGCTGCCAGAGCATTTTTCCTCCACCAGTCTTATCATGCTAACAGGATCCTGCAGTTGTTCTGGGGTGAATTTCCAGATCATTGGAGGAGAAAACTTCTCCAAATACCGGCCCATGTCCTCCCACTTCCCGTGCCACTCAGCATTATCCACTCCCAGGGCAAGCATCCAAACAACTTCCCTAGAAGGCCCTGTTCTGACCCTAAACATGGTGTAGACAGTACAGAGCAGACAAAGCAACACCAACAATAACATTATGCTGTCTTTAACAATATTTTCAAACTCAATATTTTCAAAGACTGTTGTAGCAGGTCTGAAGGGGAAGAAGGAGGTGAAAGGCTGGAGACAACCATTCCCTCCTGTTCCCCCAAAGGGCTGAGTGCGATTTTTAATGAGGCCCCAGAGGTAGCAACTCAAACCAGGACAGGTAAACAAGACTGAATACACATTTACAATGAAACTCATTGCTTCTGATGTTATGATGACATAAACATAGTATATTAATAAAGCAATTTGGAACCCTCTCCCTGGTCTTAAAGAGAGCATCAAAACAGGCAAATAGTTCCCCATCTGTGGAAATATGAACAGGTTAAGATACAACATCCACGTGAATGCATCAAACAACATGGTGATCAGGGAGTTTCTGTATCTAAATAGACAAACGCTTAAAATGAAATTGTGATTCTGACTTCTCTCTCTGCCCCACATTGGGCGCCAAAATGTGCTGGTTTAAAGGTAAACCAGCAGGGGAAATGAACTCAACTCAA
>NW_020931345.1:0-763 GCF_003984885.1 Neopelma chrysocephalum | reverse complement strand
ACACGCAGGGCTTGCGCTCCAGGTAGGGCAGGTGGAAGTAGTTCCTGTAAGAGGAGAGGGGAGCCAGGTGGGGACAGTCTGAAAAATCTGAGGGTTAATTACAGCCTGAAAAACCTGTGGGTTACAGCCTCAAAACCTGCAGGTTACAGCCTGAAAAATTTGTGGGTTAAATCCTGAAAAATTTGTGGGTTACAGCCTGAAAAACTTACAGGTTGCAGCCTGAAAACTGCAGGTTACAGCCTGAAAACCTGTGGGTTACAGCCTGAAAAACCTGCGGGTTACAGCCTGAAAAATTTGTGGGTTACAGCCTGAAAAACTGTGGGTTACAGGCTCAAAACCTGTGGGTTACAGCCTGAAAACCGGTGGGTTACAGCCTGAAAACCTGTGAGTTACAGCCTGAAAAACCTGCGGGTTACAGCCTGAAAACCTGTGGGTTACAGCCTGAAAAACTGTGGGTTACAGCCTCAAAACCTGTGGGTTACAGCCTCAAAACCGGTGGGTTACAGCCTGAAAACCTGTGGGTTACAGCCTGAAAACCGGTGGGTTACAGCCTCAAAACCTGTGGGTTACAGCCTCAAAACCTGTGGGTTACAGCCTCTAAACCTGCAGGAAAAAGGTCCCTTCTGATCCCTCTTTTCCCTGGGATGAGCCCCTTCCCAGCTCCCTTGGCCATTCCAGGTTCTCCAGCCCCTTCCCAGCTCCCTCAGCCATTCCCTGTTCTCCAGCCCCTTCCCACCTCCCTCAGCCATTCCCAGTTCTCCAG
>NW_020931344.1:0-379 GCF_003984885.1 Neopelma chrysocephalum | reverse complement strand
CCAGCTCCCTCAGCCATTCCCAGTTCTCCAGCTCCTTCAGCCATTCCTGGTTCTCCAGCCCCTTCCCAGTTCCCTTATTCCCAGTTCTCCAGCCCCTTCCCAGCTCCCTCAGCCATTCCCAGTTCTCCAGCCCCTTCCCAGCTCCCTTATTCCCTGTTCTCCAGCCCCTTCCCATCTCCCTCGGCCATTCCAGGTTTTCCAGCCCCTTCCCAGCTCCCTCAGCCATTCCCGGTTTTCCAGCCCCTTCCCAGCTCCTTCAGCCATTCCCAGTTCTCCAGCCCCTTCCCAGCTCCCTTATTCCCAGTTCTCCAGCCCCTTCCCACTTCCCTCAACCATTCCAGGTTCTCCAGCCCCTTCCCAGCTCCCTCAGCCATTCCCA
>NW_020931343.1:0-700 GCF_003984885.1 Neopelma chrysocephalum | reverse complement strand
ACACGCAGGGCTTGCGCTCCAGGTAGGGCAGGTGGAAGTAGTTCCTGAGGGGCAAGAGGGGAGATGAGGGGGGAATCACAGTCTGAAAAACCCGTGGGTTACAGCCTGAAAAACCTGTGGGTTACAGTCTGAAAAATCTGAGGGTTACAGCCTGAAAACCTGCGGGTTACAGCCTGAAAAACCTGTGGGTTACAGCCTAAGAACCTTGTGGGTTACAGCCTGAAAAGTTGTGGGTTACAGCCTGAAAAACCTACAGGTTACAGCCTGAAAACCTGTGGGTTACAGCCTGAAAAACCTGTGGGTTACAGCCTCAAAACCTGCGGGTTACAGCCTCAAAACCTGCGGGTTACAGCCTCAAAACCTGCGGGTTACAGCCTGAAAAACTTGCTGGTTACAGCCTCAAAACCTGTGGGTTACAGCCTGAAAACCTGTGGGTTACAGCCTGAAAAATTTGTGGGCTACAGCCTGAAAAACCTGTGGGTTACAGCCTGAAAAACCTGCAGGTGACAGCCTGAAAAATTTGTGGGTTAAAGCCTGAAAACCTGTGGGTTACAGCCTGAAAAATGTGTGGGTTACAGCCTGAAAAACCTGCGGGAAAAGGTCCCTCCGGATCCCTCTTTTCCCCGGGATGAGCCCCTTCCCAGCTCCCTCAGCCATTCCAGGTTCTCCAGCCCCTTCCCAGCTCCCTCAGCCATTCCCA
>NW_020931342.1:0-806 GCF_003984885.1 Neopelma chrysocephalum | reverse complement strand
TCCCAGCTCCCTTATTCCCAGTTCTCCAGCCCCTTCCCAGCTCCCTCGGCCATTCCAGGTTCTCCAGCCCCTTCCCAGCTCCTCTTTTCCACGGGTGGAGATCCCTAAAGGGATCCCAGAGCCCGGAGTTTGGGGTGGGGCTGAAGGATATTCCTGTGCAGGGTATCCCGGGAAGAGAATTCCCTCTTTCTCCGGCATTAGGGAATCTTTGGGAACGGACCTGTCAGTGACCAGGGGCTTCATGGGTGGGGAGGAGGAGACCGAGACCAGCTCTCCATCCTCATCCCCCTCTTCCTCGCTGGAATTCTGCAGCAGCTCCGACTCCTCCTCGTCCCCGTCCCCTCCCTCCTTCCTCCTCCTGGGCGTGGGTTTGGCCACTCCGTCCACCTGGTTGCCATAGTTACCTCGAGGGAAAAAACAACACAAAAAAACATGAAATAAATTCACAGGGTTGTGATTCCAGCCCGGGCTCAGCTTCTGGGATCTGACTCGGTCTGGGAGAAGTTGTTTTAATTCAGTCTGGGACAAGTTCGAATTCAGTTTGGGGGAAGAAGTTTTAATTCAATTCAATTTGGGACAAGTTGTTTTAATTCAGTCTGGGACAAGAAGTTTTAATTCAGTTTGGGACAAGAAGTTTTAATTCAGTCCTGGGACAAGTTTTAATTCAGTTTGGGAGATGTTTTAATTTAGTTTGGGACAAGAACTTTTAATTCACTTTGGGACAAGTTTGAATTCAGTCTGGGACAAGTTTGAATTCAGTTTGGGAGAAGAATTTTCAATTCAGGTTAGGACAAGTTGTTTTAATT
>NW_020931341.1:0-1050 GCF_003984885.1 Neopelma chrysocephalum | reverse complement strand
CCAGCTCCCTCAGCCATTCCCAGTTCTCCAGCTCCTTCAGCCATTCCCAGTTCTTCAGCCCCTTCCCAGCTCCCTCAGCCATTCCCGGTTCTCCAGCCCCTTCTCAGCTCCCTTATTCCCTGTTCTCCAGCCCCTTCCCAGCTCTCTTATTCCCTGTTCTCCAGCCCCTTCCCAGCTCCCTCGGCCATTCCAGGTTCTCCAGCCCCTTCCCAGCTCCCTTATTCCCTGTTCTCCAGCCCCTTCCCAGCTCCCTCAGCCATTCCAGGTTCTCCAGCCCCTTCCCAGCTCCTCTTTTCCACGGGTGGAGATCCCTAAAGGGATCCCAGAGCCCGGAGTTCGGGGTGGGGCTGAAGGATGTTCCCGTGCAGGGTATCCCGGGAGGAGAATTCCCTCTTTCTCCGGCATTAGGGAATCTTTGGGAACGGACCTGTCAGTGACCAGGGGCTTCATGGGTGGGGAGGAGGAGACCGAGACCAGCTCTCCATCCTCATCCCCCTCCTCCTCGCTGGAATTCTGCAGCAGCTCCGACTCCTCCTCGTCCCCGTCCCCTCCCTCCTTCCTCCTCCTGGGCGTGGGTTTGGCCACTCCGTCCACCTGGTTGCCATAGTTACCTCGAGGGAAAAAACAACACAAAAAACGGGGAATAAATTCACAGGGTTGTGATTCCAGCCCGGGCTCAGCTTCTGGGATCTGACTCGGTCTGGGAGAAGTTGTTTTAATTCAGTCTGGGACAAGTTCGAATTCAGTTTGGGAGGAGAAGTTTTAATTCAGTTTGGGACAAGAAGTTTTAATTTTGTCTGGGACAAGTTTTAATTCAGTTTAGGACAAGTTTTAATTCTTTCTGGGAGAAGAATTTTTAATTCAGTTTGGGACAAGTTTTAATTCAGTTTGGGAGAAGAATTTTCAATTCAGTTTGGGACAGGAAGTTTTAATTCAGTTTGGGACAAGAAGTTTTAATTCACCTTGGGACAAGAAGTTTGAATTCAGTTTGGGGGAAGATGTTTGAATTCAGTTTCAGGGAAGAAATTTAAATTCAGTCTGGGAGAAGAA
>NW_020931340.1:0-357 GCF_003984885.1 Neopelma chrysocephalum | reverse complement strand
CCGTTTGCCCAGGACAGAAAGCCTGGGAGCTTTGGTTTTCCGGTGCCATTGGTGGTGCAGCCTGGGTACTCAGTGCGCAGCCGGACTTTTCTGTGCTGGCACCTTTTCCCTGGGAGGAATCTTCATTTGTATGGGTTGTGGGGCGGGGGGGGCCTTCACCGGCAACCCGGGGCTGACCAAAGGGATCAGCAGCCCTTTGCCCAGGACAGAAAGCCTGGGAACTCTGCCTTTGGGTGCAGTTTGTGGCGCAGCCTGGGCACTCCGTGGGCAGCCAGAACTTTCTGTGCTGGCCCCTTTTCCCCAGCAGGAGTCTTCATTTGTATGGGTTTTGGGGTGGAAGGGGGCTGTCACCGGCTG
>NW_020931339.1:0-1401 GCF_003984885.1 Neopelma chrysocephalum | reverse complement strand
TCCCAGAGTGATTCCCAATCTCCAATCCCAAGATAATTCCCAATCCCTATCCCAGAATGATTCCCAATCCCCATCCCAGAGTGATTCCCAATCCCCATCAAAGAGTGATCCCCAATCCTTATCCCAGAGTGATTCCCAATCCCCATCCCAGAGTGATCCCCAATCCTTATCCCAGGGTGATTCCCAATCCCCATCCCAGAGTGATTCCCAATCCCAATTCCGGAGTGATTCCCAATCCTTATCCCAGAGTGATTCCCAATCCCCATCCCTGGATGATCCCCAATCCCCATCCCAGAGTGATCCCCAATCCCATCCCAGACTGATCCACACTCCCTATCCCAAGGTGATTCCCCCATTTTCCCTCTTCCTGGTTGATTCCCGGGAGAATCCGCGGCTCCGCCTCCCGACCCGAGGGCTCGGCAGCATTCCCGGGATTTACCTGCTTCCCTGAGGAACTTCTCCCTGTTTTCCGGGCTGCAATCCTGCTTGCAGGTCTTCACCGCCACGCTGAGCCGATCCCCTTCCTAAGGATGGGGGACAGGGAAAAGTTGGGAATGCTCCAGGATCCCGGATCGGAGCGGGCAGGGGAAGTTGGGATTGTTCAGGATCCCGGATCGGAGCGGGCAGGGAAAAGTTGGGAATGCTCCAGGATCCCGGATTGGAGTGGGTAGGGAAAGTTGGGAATGCTCCAGGATCCCGGATTGGAGCGGGCAGGGAAAAGTTGGGATTGCTCCAGGATCCCAGATCGGGCAGGGAAAGCTGGGAATGCTCCAGGATCCTGGATCAGAGCAGGCAGGGAAAGTTGGGAATGCTCCAGGATCCCGGATCCCTGCCGGATGCGGGGAGCGGATGGGGGGCAGGGAAAAGTTGGGAATGCTCCAGGATCCTGGATTGGAGTGGGCAGGGAAAGCTGGGAATGCTCCAGGATCCCAGATCCCTGCCGGATGTGGGGAGCGGGCGGGGGTCCAGGAAAGTTGGGAATGCTCCAGGATCCCGGATCCCTGCTGGATGCGGAGAGCAGATGGGGGGCAGGGAAAAGTTGGGAATGCTCCAGGATCCCGGATCGGAGCGGGCAGGGAAAGCTGGGAATGCTCCAGGATCCCGGATCCCTGTTGGATGCAGGGAGCAGGTGTGGTGCTCACTGGGGGGCTGTAGATCCCCTCGTAGACCTCTCCAAAGAATCCTTCTCCCAGGATCCTTCCCAGTGTTATGGATTCCCGACGGATCAAGAAATGTTGGGCTGCGGGGAAAACGGGAGCAGGGAATGTTGGGGGGTGGAGCCAGAGCCCGGGATCCCGTGGGAAAACACACCCCTGGGATGAGGGGGACGTGTCCTGGGATACCAACCCTGCAAGGATCCATGGATCCTACCCCAGGGTTCATGGGATCCATCCCTGGATC
>NW_020931338.1:0-1827 GCF_003984885.1 Neopelma chrysocephalum | reverse complement strand
CTGGGATGGGGATTGGGGATCACTCTGGAATTGGGATTGGGAATCACCCTGGGATGGGGATTGGGAATCACCCTGGGATAAGGACTGAGAATCACTCTGGGAGTGGGGATCACCCTTGGATAGGGATTGGGAATCATTCTGGGATGGGGATTGGGAATCACTCTGGGATGGGGATCAGGAATCACTCTGGGATGGGGATTGGGAATCACTCTGGGATGGGAATTGGGAATCACTCTGGGATAACGACTGGGAATCACCCTGGGACAAGGACTGGGAATCACTCTGGAATGGGGATTGGGAATCACCCCGGGATAAGGATTGGGAGTCAATCTGGGATGGGGATTGGGAATCACTCTGGGATGGGGATTCAGGATCACCCACGGATAAGGATTGGGAATCACTCCGGAATTGGGATTGGGAACACTCTGGGATGGGGATTGGGAATCACCCCAGGACAAGGATTGGGAACCACCTCGGGATAAGGATTGGGAATCACCCCGGGATAAGGACTGGGAATCACCCAGGAATAAGGACTGGGAATCACCCTGGAATAAGGATTGGGAATCACCTTGGGATAGGGATTGGGACTCACCCCAGGATACGTGTTGGGAATCACCCTGGGATGGATATTGGGAATCATTCCAGAATTGGGATTGGGAATCACTCGGGGATAAGGACTGGGAATCACTCTGGGATGGGGATTGGGAATTACCCAGGATAAGGATTGGGAATCACTCTGGGATGAGAATTGGGAATCACTCTGGAATTGGGATTGGGAATCACCCTGGAATGGGGAGTGGGGATCACCCATGGATAAGGATTGGGAATCACTCCGGTATTGGGATTGGGAATGACCCTGGGATGGGGATTGGGAATGACTTGGGGATGGGGATTGGGAATCACTCTGGGATGGGGATTGGGAATCACCCCGGGATTGGGAATCACTCTGGGATGGGGATTGGGAATCACTTTGGGATAAGGATTGGGAATCACTCTGGGATGGGGATTGGGAATCACCCTGGAATTGGGAATCACCCTGGAATTGGGAATCACCCTGGGATGGGGATTGGGAATCACTCTGGGATGGGGATTGGGAATCAGTCTGGAATTGGGATTGGGGATCATTCTGGAATTGGGAATGGGGATCACTCTGGAAATGGGATTGGGAATCAGTCTGGGATAAAGATTGGGAATCATCCTGGGATGGGGATTGGGGATCACTCTGGGATAGGGATTGGGGATCACCCCAGGATAAGGATTGGGAATCACTCTGGGATGGGGATTGGGGATCATTCCAGAATTGGGATTGGGAATCCCTCTGGGATCAGGCCTGGCCTCACCTCTCCGTACGGATACAGCTCCATGACGATCCAGGTGGGCTCATCCTCAGCGATCCCGATGAGCTTCACGATGTGGGGATGGTCCAGCTTCTTCATCAGCACTGGGACACACGGACAAACCTTGGGATGAGCTCCCGGGAATCCCAATCCTTATCCAAGGGGTGGGGGACGGACACGGAGCACGAGGAATTTCCTTGGATGCCCCCACCCTCCTGGTTTTTTGGGATCTGCATCCTGGTGGTGCCAGTTTGTTCCCGCCCAAGGATTCCACAGCTTCCCAGTGTCCCGGGGTGATTCCCAATCCCCATCCCAGAGTGATTCCTAATCCCCATCCCAGAGTGATTCCCAATCTTTATCCCACACTGATTCCCAATCCCCATCCCAGAGTGATCCTCAATCCTTATCCCAGGGTGATTCCCAATCCCAATTCCAGAGTGATCCCCAATCCCCATCCCAGAGTGATTCCCAATCTCCAATCCCAAGATAA
>NW_020931337.1:0-1428 GCF_003984885.1 Neopelma chrysocephalum | reverse complement strand
TCCCAGAGTGATTCCCAATCTCCAATCCCAAGATAATTCCCAATCCCTATCCCAGAATGATTCCCAATCCCCATCCCAGAGTGATTCCCAATCCCCATCAAAGAGTGATCCCCAATCCTTATCCCAGAGTGATTCCCAATCCCCATCCCAGAGTGATCCCCAATCCTTATCCCAGGGTGATTCCCAATCCCCATCCCAGAGTGATTCCCAATCCCAATTCCGGAGTGATTCCCAATCCCTATCCCAGGGTGATTCCCAATCCCCATCCCAGAGTGATCTCCAATCCCATCCCAGACTGATCCACACTCCCTATCCCAAGGTGATTCCCCCATTTTCCCTCTTCCTGGTTGATTCCCAGGAGAATCCGTGGCTCCGCCTCCCGTCCCGAGGGCTCGGCAGCATTCCCGGGATTTACCTGCTTCCCTGAGGAACTTCTCCCTGTTTTCCGGGCTGCAATCCTGCTTGCAGGTCTTCACCGCCACGCTGAGCCGATCCCCTTCCTAAGGATGGGGGACAGGGAAAAGTTGGGAATGCTCCAGGATCCCAGATCGGAGCGGGCAGGGAAAGTTGGGATTGTTCAGGATCCCGGATCGGAGCGGGCAGGGAAAAGTTGGGAATGCTCCAGGATCCCGGATTGGAGTGGGTAGGGAAAGTTGGGAATGCTCCAGGATCCCGGATTGGAGCGGGCAGGGAAAAGTTGGGATTGCTCCAGGATCCCAGATCGGGCAGGGAAAGCTGGGAATGCTCCAGGATCCTGGATCAGAGCAGGCAGGGAAAGTTGGGAATGCTCCAGGATCCCGGATCCCTGCCGGATGCGGGGAGCGGATGGGGGGCAGGGAAAAGTTGGGAATGCTCCAGGATCCTGGATTGGAGTGGGCAGGGAAAGCTGGGAATGCTCCAGGATCCCAGATCCCTGCCGGATGTGGGGAGCGGGCGGGGGTCCAGGAAAGTTGGGAATGCTCCAGGATCCCGGATCCCTGCTGGATGCGGAGAGCAGATGGGGGGCAGGGAAAAGTTGGGAATGCTCCAGGATCCCGGATCGGAGCGGGCAGGGAAAGCTGGGAATGCTCCAGGATCCCGGATCCCTGTTGGATGCAGGGAGCAGGTGTGGTGCTCACCGGGGGGCTGTAGATCCCCTCGTAGACCTCTCCAAAGAATCCTTCTCCCAGGATCCTTCCCAGCGTTATGGATTCCCGACGGATCAAGAAATGTTGGGCTGCGGGGAAAACGGGAGCAGGGAATGTTGGGGGGTGGAGCCAGAGCCCGGGATCCCGTGGGAAAACACACCCCTGGGATGAGGGGGACGTGTCCTGGGATACCAACCCTGCAAGAATCCATGGATCCTGCCCCAGGGGTCGTGGGATTCATCCCTGGATCAAGGGGATCCATGGATCCTACCCCAGGGTTCATGGGATCCATCCCTGGATC
>NW_020931336.1:0-1110 GCF_003984885.1 Neopelma chrysocephalum | reverse complement strand
CTGGGATGGGGATTGGGGATCACTCTGGAATTGGGATTGGGAATCACTCTGGAATTGGGATTGGGAATCACCCTGGGATGGGGATTGGGAATCACTCTGGGATAAGGACTGAGAATCACTCTGGGAGTGGGGATCACCCTTGGATAGGGATTGGGAATCATTCTGGGATGGGGATTGGGAATCACTCTGGGATGGGGATTGGGAATCACCCCGGGATTGGGAATCACTCTGGGATGGGGATTGGGAATCACTTTGGGATAAGGATTGGGAATCACTCTGGGATGGGGATTGGGAATCACCCTGGAATTGGGAATCACCCTGGAATTGGGAATCACCCTGGGATGGGGATTGGGAATCACTCTGGGATGGGGATTGGGAATCAGTCTGGAATTGGGATTGCGGATCATTCTGGAATTGGGAATGGGGATCACTCTGGAAATGGGATTGGGAATCAGTCTGGGATAAAGATTGGGAATCATCCTGGGATGGGGATTGGGGATCACTCTGGGATAGGGATTGGGGATCACCCCAGGATAAGGATTGGGAATCACTCTGGGATGGGGATTGGGGATCATTCCAGAATTGGGATTGGGAATCCCTCTGGGATCAGGCCTGGCCTCACCTCTCCGTACGGATACAGCTCCATGACGATCCAGGTGGGCTCATCCTCGGCGATCCCGATGAGCTTCACGATGTGGGGATGGTCCAGCTTCTTCATCAGCACTGGGACACACGGACAAACCTTGGGATGAGCTCCCAGGGATCCCAGTCCTTATCCAAGGGGTGGGGGACGGACACGGAGCGGGAGGAATTTCCTTGGATAGCCACCACCCTCCTGGTTTTTTGGGATCTGCATCCTGGTGGTGCCAGTTTGTTCCCGCCCAAGGATTCCACAGCTTCCCAGTGTCCCGGGGTGATTCCCAATCCCCATCCCAGAGTGATTCCTAATCCCCATCCCAGAGTGATTCCCAATCTTTATCCCACACTGATTCCCAATCCCCATCCCAGAGTGATCCTCAATCCTTATCCCAGGGTGATTCCCAATCCCAATTCCAGAGTGATCCCCAATCCCCATCCCAGAGTGATTCCCAATCTCCAATCCCAAGATAA
>NW_020931335.1:0-3782 GCF_003984885.1 Neopelma chrysocephalum | reverse complement strand
CCAAACAGGAAACAAGGATTGACCAGAGTAGCTTTTCACATAAATAACATAAGCAATAAGTCATCTTTAGTAACCAAGTTTGAGCCAGGGACCAGACCTATGAGAAATAAAACAATCCGGTTTTATTATAAGTAAATTGATTTAAGTGGGAAGCAGGGGGTGTTGGGATTTTTCTTATCTCTCATTCAATTTCGGGAATTTTAGGCACCTCCCGAAGATTGTAAGATGAAAGGCCCCATCAGGGCTGGACACCAAGGGAATATTGCAGTCGAGGTAGGATACAATATATAAAAATGGAAAATTTACACCGGCCACGTGGCAGGTCTTTGTGTGCAAAAGAACCCCCCTGTACAGTACAGGGGGGTACGTCATCAATCAATCAGGCGGGAGGGTGACACCCTCTCCCAGGTTTGAAAAATTACCTTTTAAGGTAAAATACCCGTTACCTGCTGAATATTCAACATCTTAGGTGGCCAAAGGGTACAAAGGGAGAGCGCTTTTTGAACCAGGCGTGCTTTTCCAGGCGGGTGGCTTGGGACTGCACCCAGCACTGCAAGAAAGGATTCTTTTCTGTAAGTTTCCTTGTCCTGCAAGTGGGTTTTTTTGCTGTTTTATAAATTGGGAAAAGAGATTTTTCTCACAATTTTGGGCCTCGCCCGGGATCCAACGCCCGGCGGCCCTGGGCTGGGGGCCAACATCCAGGAAGGCGTGCGCCCTACCCAGCTTGGCAGTCGGAGGACGGGACCCCCCGGTTCAGGGCGGCTGCGGAAAAGGACCCAGGAAACACGGTTGCAGAACAAGGAAAGCAGAAGAAGAGCCGGCTGGCATATAGGATTTAAAAAGACCGTGGCAACACACGAGCCACAGGAGCCTGGTAAGGGAATCATTTAAGCCTAAGGGGGTGGACTGGGGTCCCTTGGGGGGCGGATTGGGGTCCCTTGGGGGGGCGGATTGGGTTTCGGGAGAGTGCGTGAGAGTGACTGAGACGTGCCTAAAGGTGCGAAGCAAGAGGGAGTCTTTTTAACTGTGTTTCCACGTCTCTCATGAGAGGACTGGCCAGTGAAGAGACGAAGTGATTGGTGAGACGTAAGACTGAGAACTCCTGTGGAAGAGAAAGGGGGGAGAATAAAAATTGGAAGGGGTTAGTCTGGGGTAACTTGCAATAGGAATTTGATACGTTCTCAGCACGGACAGGAACGGGGCAAAATAAGCGCCGTGTGTGTCCCGGTGGGGCAGGGGCAGTGAAACGGTTGCTGTCTTTGTTTAAAAGGGTGCCCATGTGCTCCAACAGGGCGGAGGCGGTGACAGAGGCGGTGACGGAGGGAGCTCGGCAGCACCATGGCAGAGGAAGTCCAAAAGCATTCTGTGCACACACTTGTGTTCAGGTCTTTGAAGAGAACCCATGATACGTTTGTAGCTGATAATGCCAAGCCCATCCCATTAGATGAAGAAAGTCACGAAGTGAAAATGGCAGTGAAGCTGTGTACAGAGTACGGCTCAGCGTTGCACAAGCTGACTCTCAAAGAGAACTTCAGAGAGAAAGGAGGTGCGAACACCGGGGATCCATATGGACACACACAGTACTCTGGAAATCAAGGACAAGAAGTTGAGTATATGGTAACTGGTACACACCCATACCCACCTGGGCCTGGTGTGGCTTCGACAGCAGATACTAAGGTCCAGAGAATGCCTAGTGAATCTGCAGCCCAGTCCTTGGCTGTAGCACTTCCTGCTTCTCAGTCCAGGTTGGATGCAAATCGAACAGCTGCTGGTGTGGGTGATGTTTACAGGCATGCTGGAATATCTGAGTGTTCACAGCCTCCTGGGATGTCCGTGGCCATGCTGGAAGCTGGTGGAAACAAAAATTCTGCATTAATGCCAAAGAAGGCTCCAACCATGCCCAAACCCCAGTGGCATCCACCTTGGAAACTGTACAGAGTTATCAGTGGTCACCTGGGCTGGGTGAGATGTATTGCAGTAGAACCAGGAAATCAGTGGTTTGTTACTGGCTCTGCTGACAGAACCATAAAGATTTGGGACCTTGCTAGTGGCAAATTGAAATTGTCTTTGACAGGACACATCAGTACTGTACGAGGGGTGATAGTAAGTGCAAGAAGTCCATACCTTTTTTCCTGCGGAGAAGACCAACAAGTGAAATGCTGGGATCTTGAGTACAATAAGGTTATCAGACATTACCAGGGTCACCTAAGTGCTGTCTATGGTTTAGACTTGCATCCAACAATAGATGTACTGGTAACATGTAGCAGAGATTCAACAGCACGAATTTGGGATGTAAGGACGAAGGCCAGTGTGCACACACTATTGGGACACACAGATGCAGTAGCGACAGTGAAGTGCCAAGCTGCAGAACCACAAATTATTACAGGCAGTCATGACACAACCATACGGCTCTGGGATTTAGTGGCAGGAAAAACTTGTGTTACTTTAACAAATCACAAGTAATCTGTAAGAGCAGTAGTGCTGCATCCAAGACATTACACATTTGCATCTGGTTCTCCAGATAATATTAAGCAGTGGAAATTCCCAGATGGAAACTTCATTCAGAACCTCTCAGGCCACAATGCTATTATCAACACACTGGCTGTAAATTCTGATGGTGTTCTGGTCTCGGGAGCTGATAATGGTACTATGCATCTTTGGGACTGGAGAACTGGATACAACTTCCAGAGAGTTCAAGCAGCTGTACAGCCAGGTTCTTTGGACAGTGAATCAGGAATATTTGGTTGTGTTTTTGACCAGTCAGAAAGCAGATTGCTAACTGCTGAAGCTGATAAAACCATAAAAGTATACAAAGAAGATGATACTGCGACTGAAGAAACTCATCCTGTCAGCTGGAAACCAGAAATTATCAAGAGAAAACGATTTTAATGCGGCAACATACTACTTCTGTAATTTTGTTTTGGCCTCCTGAGAGGACTATTGAGTATTATGGACCGGCCACATGGGCACAAGATGGTACGTGGGGTTACCGTACACCTATTTATATGCTCAGTCGAATCATACGACTCCAAGCTGTAGTGGAAATAGTTATAAATCAGACTGCAAAGGGATTACAACTAATAGCTGAACAACAGCGCCAAAGTAGAGCAGCCATATACCAAAACAGATTGGCCCTAGACTATCTTTTGGCAGAGGAAGGAAAATTTAACACCTCAGACTGCTGCTTACAAATTGATGATAATCATGAAGCTGTAATGGAAATAGCCTCCAACATCTGAAAAATCGCCCATGTCCCTGTTCAAAAGTGGCATTGTACAGGCAATTATCTCTGTACTTACTGTTTCTCCCAGGGCACTTCATGTCCCCCTGCCTTCGCCAGAGTTGCCCATCTATTCCAGTATCTAACAAATGCGTGTACAATTGTGACATTTTCTCGATAGTCTGGTACACAACCATTAGAGAAATCAAGCCTTTTGCTTCTGAACTTCTGAAATGCCCTTTTACTGAATGCCACATACTAGAGGCTCTGCAAGTCAACACGAAGCATTACAAGAAATACTTAAATCACATTTTATTTTTCAAGTTCAAAAATAACAATTAGCTTTATTTAACATGTTACACGTATCAGATTTAAAATATCATGCTCTATTTAAATATCTGAATGACAACACTATACAAATAAAATGTTACACAAAATAGATTTAAGAAAATGTTTTGGTCTTCCATCTGAACAATAAATAGACAGGCACTTCTACATGTACAAAGAAAGCAACCACTATTTAGAAGAATTCTTAGAAGCAAGATGTGGAAATACAGAAGAT
>NW_020931334.1:0-358 GCF_003984885.1 Neopelma chrysocephalum | reverse complement strand
GGGCTGCAGGGGGGTCTCTGCACCCCGATGCTCCCCCAGGGGCTGCAGGGGCACAGCTGCCCCACCCTGCTCTGCCCCACGGGCTGCAGGGCCTCAGCTCCGGCGCCTGGAGCACCTCCTGCCCCTCCTTCTGCACTGCCCTTGGTGTCTACATTGTTATTCCCATGTTCTCACTCCACTCTTCCCTGGCTGGAATTCCTTCTTTTTCTTAAATATGTTATCCCAGAGGTGTTACTGTCACTCCTGACTGGCTCGGCCTTGGCCAGCGGCAGGAATTCCGTCCTGGAGCCGGCTGGCATTGGCTCCATGGGACAGGGGAAGCTTCTGGCAGCTTCTAACAGAAGCCACCCCTGTAGCC
>NW_020931333.1:0-412 GCF_003984885.1 Neopelma chrysocephalum | reverse complement strand
CTCCCCCATGGGCTGCAGGGGGGTCTCTGCACCCCGATGCTCCCCCAAGGGCTGCAGGGGCACAGCTGCCCCACCCTGCTCTGCCCCACGGGCTGCAGGGCCTCAGCTCCGGCGCCTGGAGCCTCTCCTGCCCCTCCTTCTGCACTGCCCTTGGTGTCTACATTGTTATTCCCATGTTCTCACTCCACTCTTCCCTGGCTGGAATTCCTTCTTTTTCTTAAATATGTTATCCCAGAGGTGTTACTGTCACTCCTGACTGGCTCGGCCTTGGCCAGCGGCAGGAATTCCGTCCTGGAGCCGGCTGGCATTGGGTCCACGGGACAGAAGAAGCTTCTGGCAGCTTCTAACAGAAGCCACCCCTGTAGCCCCCCAGCTACCAAAACCCAGCCACAGAAACCCACTGCACCCAGTT
>NW_020931332.1:0-343 GCF_003984885.1 Neopelma chrysocephalum | reverse complement strand
CCGACGGCGCCAGCCGCTTCTACAACGTCGGACACCTCAGGTACCCGGCGAGTTTTGGGGTGGTGGAGCATTCCTGTGAGTGGGGTGGTGGTGGATGTGTGGTTGGGGGCGTGTTTCTCGTGGGAAGGGTGGTTGGACCTCAGAAGGGGCTGCCCAGGGAGGTGGGGGAGGCTCCAGCCCCAGTTCACCCTCAAGGCCGTTTGCTCGGCCGACAGCGCCAGCCGATTCTACAACGTCGGACACCTCAGGTATCGGGGGAGTTTTGGAGGTCCCGGGTGGGTTCTGGGGGTGTTGGGGTGTTCTTGTGCATGGGGAGGGGTTGGGGGGTGTGTGTTCCTCGTGG
>NW_020931331.1:0-913 GCF_003984885.1 Neopelma chrysocephalum | reverse complement strand
GGGGAGGTGGGGGAGGCTCCAGTCGCCAGTCGCTTCTACAACGTCGGACACCTCAGGACACTTCCAGGGATGGGGCACCCATGGAATAACCCGTACCAGGGCCTTCCCACCCTCACAGGGAACAATTCCTTCTCCATATCCCACCTCAACCAGCACATGGAATCCTGGAATAGGTTGAGTTCGGGTTGGAAGGGACCTTAAAGATCACCCATTTCCCACGGTCAGGGACACCTCCACTATCCCAGGTTGCTCCAGCCTCGCCTTGGACACTCCCAGGGATGGGGGGCAGCCGCAACTTCCCTTGGAAACCCTCCCATCCCTCCCTCCCCTCTGTGTGTCCCCTCCCCACCCTCTCCTGACCCTCTCTCCCTGCAGCATCCAACGAGCGGCCGTGTGGATCCTGGAGAACTATTACCACGATTTCCCGGTCTACAACCCCGCCCTCCTCAACCTGCCCAAATCCGTCCTGTCCAAGAAAATGTCCGGCTTTAAGGTCTATTCCCTCGGCGAGGGTGAGCTGAGCTCCTTCTCCCTTCCCCTTCTCCTCTTGTTCTCTCCACCCCCTTCCCCTTCTCCGGCTCTGGAGATCCTGGGGCGGGATCCGGGGGATTCCCAGGCCTTGTCTGACCCTCCTGTGTTGCCCTGCAGAGAATTCCACCAACAACTCGACGGGGCAGCCCCGCGCCGTCATCGCCGCGGCCGCGCGGCGCCGCGACAACAGCCACAACGAGTTCTACTACGAGGAGGCCGAGCACGAGCGCAGGGTCCGCAAACGCCGCGCCAGGTACGGGGGTGGTGCTGGGAACGGGGGCACAGGGAGGTGTGCCATGGGGTCAGTCCTTCAGGAGCTGCACCAGGTACGGGGGTGGTGCTGGGAACAGGGGCACGGGGCTATTTTCCATGGGGTCAGTCC
>NW_020931330.1:0-1131 GCF_003984885.1 Neopelma chrysocephalum | reverse complement strand
GTTGGACCTTGGAAGGGGCTGCCCGGGGAGGTGGGGGAGGCTCCAGTTGCCAGTCGCTTCTACAACATCAGGCACCTCAGGTACTGGGTGGATTTTAGAGGTTTTGGGGGTCCTGGGGGGGTTCTAGGGGTGTTGGAGTGTTCTTGTGCATGGGGAGGGGTTGGGGGGTGTGTGTTCCTCGTGAGAAGGGTGGTGGGACCTCAGAAGGGGCTGCCCAGGGAGGTGGGGGAGGCTCCAGTCGCCAGTCGCTTCTACAACGTCGGACACCTCAGGACACTTCCAGGGATGGGGCACCCATGGAATAACCCGTACCAGGGCCTTCCCACCCTCACAGGGAACAATTCCTTCTCCATATCCCACCTCAACCAGCACATGGAATCCTGGAATAGGTTGAGTTCGGGTTGGAAGGGACCTTAAAGATCACCCATTTCCCACGGTCAGGGACACCTCCCACTATCCCAGGTTGCTCCAGCCTGGCCTTGGACACTTCCAGGGATGGGGGGGCAGCCGCAGCTTCTCTGGGAAACCCACCCATCCCTCCCTCCCCTCCGTGTGTCCCCTCCCCACCCTCTCCTGACCCTCTCTCCCTGCAGCATCCAACGAGCGGCCGTGTGGATCCTGGAGAACTATTACCACGACTTCCCGGTCTACAACCCCGCCCTCCTCAACCTGCCCAAATCCGTCCTGTCCAAGAAAATGTCCGGCTTTAAGGTCTATTCCCTCGGCGAGGGTGAGCTGAGCTCCTTCTCCCTTCCCCTTCTCCTCTTGTTCTCTCCACCCCCTTCCCCTTCTCCGGCTCTGGAGATCCCGGGGCGGGATCCGGGGGATTCCCAGGCCTTGTCCGACCCTCCTGTTTTTCCCTGCAGAGAATTCCACCAACAACTCGACGGGGCAGCCCCGCGCCGTCATCGCCGCGGCCGCGCGGCGCCGCGACAACAGCCACAACGAGTTCTACTACGAGGAGGCCGAGCACGAGCGCAGGGTCCGCAAACGCCGCGCCAGGTACGGGGCTGGTGCTGGGAACGGGGGCACAGGGAGGTGTGCCATGGGGTCAGTCCTTCAGGAGCTGCGCCAGGTACGGGGCTGGTGCTGGGAACAGGGGCACGGGGCTATTTTCCATGGGGTCAGTCC
>NW_020931329.1:0-425 GCF_003984885.1 Neopelma chrysocephalum | reverse complement strand
CACAAGTATTGAGGCCATGTTGCTGAGAACACAGCTGCGTTGGGCAGGGCACGTCTCAAGGATGAAAGATCACCGCCTCCCTAAGATCGTGCTTTATGGTGAACTTGCCACCGGCTGCCGCAAGAGAGGAGCCCCAAAGAGAAGATACAAGGACTTCCTGAAACAACATCTCAGCCTTGGCCATATTAATCAGCATAATTGGTCTACTCTGGCCTCCAATCGGGAGGTCTGGAGACACACTATCTTTAACACTGCTGATGCTTTTGAGAAAGCACGCAGGATCACTCTTGAGGAGAAAAGACAATGCAGAAAGAATTGTGCCTTACAGAATACATCTCCTAAGGAGTCCTTCTGCTGTGCCTTTTGTAACCGGACGTGTCTATCTCATATTGGCCTTTTTAGCCACCACTGCACTTGCAACAAAC
>NW_020931328.1:0-27010 GCF_003984885.1 Neopelma chrysocephalum | reverse complement strand
TCTATCTCATATTGGCCTTTTTAGCCACCACTGCACTTGCAACAAACATGGGTAGAGCCCTTCCCAAATCTTCGTTTGCCAAGCCTAGCCATGATTTTATTGGAATCTTTCAGAGAAGTTGAAAAAATTTTCCTAGGCAGCAATATAATTTAACATTCACTGGAAAACCAGTAGGTCCAGGTGCTGAAAGAAAAAAGAAGTGCTTTGGCTGTACTTCAGGCAACCAGTTGTTCTTCCACACTTTCATAAATGACAATTGCCCTCTACTCAAAAACGGGAAACACGGAAGAGGGGGTTCTGTCTCTAGAACCCGAAGTCCCCGTGCTTTACATGAACTGGGACTATTGCTGCAGCAGACTTACCTTGCTATCCTTCCCCAGGTCTGGAAAAACAAAGAGGATGAACATGCCTCTGATGCCTTGTGCTACGGTTGGGTGATCAAAGGTGATCTGATTGCCTTTCATTACTAGCCTGAAAATACATGCTGAATGTGAGAAGTTGGGAGTCTGGAAAGCTGAAGCCGTTTCCAGGGGAACTACTGCTGTATTCAGCTGCCACCTTTGCTTCAGGTGGAAAAACAGTTTCTTGGCAGGGAAGGTGGTCAGCTCCCATTGCTGCAGTTCACTAACAGTGCTCCTGGACAGGCAGGACCAAACCAGTCCTGGAACAGAAACCTGAGTCATGTGGTGGTTTTAATTCCCTCAGAACTGCATCTCCCTCCATGAGCCCTGCAAGCAGGACAGCAAGCTACACTGGCTACATTTGGAGGAAGGTAACTCTGACAGTCAGTGGGGACAGAGAAGCATCTCAAGGAGGAGACCAGGTGTACCTAAGATTGGAGTCCTCTCTTTGGACTGGGGATTATCCCTTCCCATGCTCACACTCCCACCTGCCAAGGACATACCTGACAGGACTCTTCCTGGCAAACTCTTCTATGCTCACGCTTGCAGAGGAGGACAGAAAAAGACACTCTGGCAATTTAAGCACAATTTTTCTTTCCTCGCCTTTCCCCCCTGCCCATCCCTTTCATGACCAGGTAGATCACTGTCATGAAGATGGCCATTAATATGGGTACTGGCTACCAGCAGCAGTTAATCACAGGAAGCAGGGTTGGAAGAAATCCAGGAGGTCACCTTGCCTCTGGGCAGCATCAGCTCCTTTTCCTCCATTCCAGCTAACTTGTTCTTAAAAGCCAACGGTGATGGGTAATAGCAGTGTCCCAAGGCACTTCAGTCTCCTTTACTGTAATAAAGTGCTATGTAATGGAAGCTGCATAAATCTTATATTTATTTACCTTTTAACAAACAGGGATTTTCAGGGATTTTTTCAGATATTCATACAGAAAAGGACACACAGATCCCAGCTGAATCCCAAACTGAAGATGCAGAACTCTGGCTGTGGGGTGAGGATGCTTTGCTGCCCCTCTACCCCATACAGGACAGGCAACCACTGGCTGTGCAAACCAGCTCCCTGAAAACTGAAGAATGTCAATACAGCTTTATTGGTTGAGAATTCAGCCTTTTCTCTTCGGCATTACTTATTTATAGAGGACTATGATTCTTAATAAGTTTTGGCTGCCACTGAGTTTATAAACTGGCTGATCCAGCAAAAAAAAAAAGATTACATTGGCCCCTCTGGTGCTGTTAGAATGGGGGAGTCCAGCTTGCAAACTGTTCAAAATTTGCACACATAACTACTTCATCACAACAGATTTCTTCCCTAGCAGTACTCCAGCACAGGAATTTTTTTTTGTCTCTTTGGTTTTGACTGGACTGAACCAAATCTCTAGAGAATGAATCACCCTCCATATTCATGGCAATGGGGAGGGAGAGGTTACCCCTCACCATGAAGAAGCTGTAAATCAAGAGTTCTCTCCAGGCTCAAGAGGACAGGCTGAGGAGAGAAACTGTTGCTGCCAGAGACACTGGACATCATCAAGGAGTGTAACACATCTTCCCTTAGGGGAATGATTTGCCATTGGAGATGCCATGTCGTTGTAAGCAGCATTTGATGAAGAAGATGGAAGTGCTGGAGAACAGGACAGAGAGAAGGGGAGAGAGTTGAGAAACGGAGGGGGAATGTGACTCAGTTTTCCCTCTTCTTGCAGTGCTTTGTAGAGATACCAGACTGGTCTCCATTTGCTGCCGTCCATCCCTGATGGATAAGGAGCCTTTCAGGTTAATGCAGGGAGGTAGTACAGAGGAAAGGCAATCATCACATTTAGAACAGGCAGCAGCCCAAATCTCTGATGTGAAGAGAGAACTGATGACATGGAAAGCTTGCCATGACCTGGGACTGCCTCTGGATCAGGGATGTACAGGCTGCAGCTGCTGACTCCCCTGCTTCCTGCTCCATTAGGCAGATGGAAATGGAGAGTAAATGAATGTTACTGTTGAATTGAAGGGCTCCGTGCTTTGATGAGGAGAACATACCCAGAGAATAGGGAAGAGATTTTTGCCTTGGCAAAACAAGCAGGAAGGAAATAATTCTGCTAGGTACAGATTACTTCTTCCATCTCTTACCACTGCTATGAGATGCCTGGAAATATCAGCTCCCCCAGAAGAAATTTGGGTGTCCCTGAATGAAGCAAGACTCCTCTCTACTACCAGGGTTATTTTTAGCAGCAGGTAGAATTGCTTCCTTTGCAACATTTATTTTCTCAGGTTATTTTCCTCCACATCCCTGAGCTCACACTAACATTTCCTTGCATGCTCAGCTAAGCAGCTGATTGATCCTTGCTGAAGCTTTCCCTGTATGGACAGCAGTGGGGGTCAGAGCAACACCCAATAATACGGAGAAAATCAATTAGCTGTATGAGACACTCAGTTCCCTACAGCCAGAAAATTTCCTTTCCCAACTGTTCTGCCTGAAATCCCATCACTCACAGCAAAAGGACAGTGCTTGTTCCCTCTAAATTAGTAGCCCTGAAAGAGAAGAGGGTGAAGATCCTGGATCTGGCATCTTTTCTTCGGTGCCCTTGTTCTTCCCTCTGTGCTCTGGAGAGTCAGAGCAAAATATGTCCATCATTCCGTGACTGCCAGTGGTTGATGGGATGGCTTACAGAGCACTCTTTTCAACACTACTGCATGTTCATATGCCAGAAAATATCTCCTGACCAATTACAGCATTTGTGGGCATTCCCAGCATTTATGTGCACATCACTGTGTTTATGGAGCAATGCGTAGTTATGAAAGCAGATGGTTTGTTAAAAAAACCCACAAACCTCATTCAGGCAGTCAAGAAGTGACTCAACAGCACAACTGAATAGCCTTTAGGAATGTACAGTTTTAAAAAAGATGTACTTCTTGGGACACAACAGAGCTGCCCTGCCTTTGTCTGGGACATTAGACTTAGTAATCTTCAGTGGGATTTTTCAGAAATTCCTCAGTTTTGCCAGAAGGACATTTCTTAATGACTTGTACTCCTAAATTATTTAGGTGTCTGACAGTCTCATCCTAATGAAAGCCAAGTCAGGCTCTTCAATAAGCATACTGCTGTGGTCCACACTATTTGTGTCCTTGGTAGAAGTTGTGCTTCTCAGATTATGGGAGGTGATTAAATCTGTAGAGCTCAGCTATGCAGAGATAACTGGCCTAAATGTTCCCAATATTTCCTTCTGTCAAAAGATAAAAGACCTATTTGGTGAATAGCCATCAATGAAGGGCAAAAATTGGGTGCCTGGCCACACACAGGCAATTCTAACAGCAAATCCCACCAGTTTAGTAATATTTTGTACCAACACGATTTGGGAGCAATATTTATCAGCACGTGCCCTGGGACTGCTGGTTTGGTATTTCAGGACACATCCCTTAATGTACAGTATTGTCCCAAAAAGTCCAACACACCTGTATGATTCACAGTACATCTGCAGTGTTTGCACCTGGAGGAAAATTAATCTGGACAATAGGAAATACAAATTTTGGGTTCAAGCACAAGGGGAAATTACATATAGTCTGAACAGTGGAGCACTTCTGCCCCTTAGTTCTGAGCAGAGAACATCACAGGAAAAAAGCAGTATGTACTCCATCAACCTCTCCTGCAAAATATTGACTCTGCAACCTAGGTGTTATTATGCCTGCTAAAATCGTTCAGTGATGTTGACCGTGTTATCACATACCTCTTGTACTACTCTCGAAGGAATAGTTGAGGCCCCATTCCTTAGTTGACAAAATCAATAAAAAGAATCATCCCATGAATCTGTGCGATTCTCTCTAAATGATCCCACAGTTCTTGGAAAAGATCAGACACAGATCAGCATGCTATAGGTATGGGAGGAACGGAGCAGATATCAGGTTATTTTCTGTCAGCACTTCCAGAGTGCAGCATCTCATAGTACATTCCATCTGTAGTTAAATGGGAAGTTTTCCAGAGAGCAGATTTTGCCATCAGAAATTGCTTTTTTTTCTTTTTTAAAGCAAATACTGTTATGAGATTATTATATTTTTAATGGGGAAAAAATTGACAGTAAGTCATTTTGAATTTGCTTATTTTTCTTTAAACAATGCAGTGTGTGCATACTACACATTCTGACCTTGAATTCTCAACAGATTTTAAAATGAAATTACAGAGCTTGTCAGAGTCCCTTACAAGTCCTGGGAAGCTGTACCTGGCTTGGGGTGCTGGAGCAGTGTGCTCCAGCAAAGTCCGATGTCCAGCTCCAACGTTTGTTACAGCATCCAGTTGTGTAAATCACCCAAGGTCTCTCCTGGCTTTAAAAAAAAGCCAAAAACTTTGTTCTGATATATGGTCCTGTCACTAAGGAGATATGTCAAGTTATACAGACAGCTCCCACGTCAAAATCATCTCTGGAAATGCATCTGTGTCTTATAAAACTTGTCTAGCCAGCCTTATTTTGTTCCTTCCAATTCTACATTGTCAAGATCTTCTGGCAAGAAAGTGCTTGTCTCAGTTTGAAGAGACTGGAAAGTTTGCTAAAGAGGATGAGTTATGAGACAAACCAAACTCCTCTCTCTCAGCAATTGTGAATTCAAAATTAAGGGGCTTTAATTGAGGAAGTGTGAAAAAAACAGAAGAAATAACAACCCTTTATTAAAAGATATATGTATGTTGGCAAGAACAGTAACAGAACACAAAAAAACTAGGCAATAGTCCTGTACCCAAAAAGTCCCCTTCAAACAAAAAGAAAAAAAAGAAAACACACACACACAAAAAAGGTCTGAATGAATACTTCTCTGTCGCGACGCGGAAAGAATGAGATGCTCAATATGAGAATCAACAAGCTTCATTTATTATTTAAATAAGTCAACTTTTATACAATTTAGTTTGTTTTGGGCACATGCTTACAACAAGGTGATTGGATAGCTCAGTCTGTACACGCGTCTCATGTCTCCAGTTCATTGGACCTGATGTTCTGTCCACGCAGCCTGACATCATACTTGGCATGTAGAGGCCTTCATAATTAGGGGCTTTCTGAAATCTGCAGGTGTACCTTTATCTCTAGTTTCTCAAGGCTTTCTTACTATAAACATACTATGTTCTCAAACCTTATAACTAGACACACAGCTAACAAGCATAAACATTGCATATTTTCACACAGTCTATAAGCATAAACATTACAGCTTACAGCTTCTAAAGTCATGTCAAGTAAGACCTACAGAAAGCAGGAAAAATTGTTCAGAGAAATCTCTCTATTCTGGCCACACTTCTCTGTCCTTTAGCGCAGTTCTACTCACGGTTGGCAGGGGGCGCTGTTGGATCTCTGGAGGTGTAGAGCCTGCGGTTCTCTGTGTTGGCCTGCAGGGGGCGCTGTTGGGTGCTGGCGGTCACCACAGGGGAAAGGGGGTCTGGGGGGGTGGTCTTGGATTGCGGGAGAAGCCAAAAAGAAAACAGAGACCCTTCCCCCAGTGGAAGAAGGGCAGGGGGCAAAGCACTCCACCCCCCACGGGACTCACTGTTGTTCTCAGATGGTGGTGTTTCAAAGCTCCTCCTTTTCTCCCAGTGAGCACAGAGACACTCCGATGAAAACACACCAAAAGTCGGGCCGGAGGCAAAGGCAGCCTGCAAGGAAGCCGAGGCCAGCGAAAGAAAACCGACCTCAAGGCTCCCCTCTCCCAGACTGCCAGCACACAGACTCTGTCTCCGTTCTAGAGAGCAAATCCCGCAGTGTGCCCCTCTCCCCTCTGAGCAGAGCCAGCCCCCCCTCCCCTCTCCCCCCAGCCTCTGACGGGCCATCAACTAGGAATGCAGCCTGGCTAGCTAATTCTTTTGTAAGGCTAATTGACTCCCTTCCCCCCACTCCTTCTGTTTTTCCTTACAGTGGAGCAGGGGAAGAAAAATTCCCCTATGGGATTTTATAGCCTATAACAGTGCTTCTTGTTTTTGTAGTTGAAATGCAGTGGAAAAGTATGTAAGAACAAGGATAATATGAAAAAAACAACTGGTAAATGTTGAAGAGAGACCTTGAGTATCAGAACTTGTGTCAAACCAAATTATGTAAGATAATATTTACCTGTCTCCCGGGATTTGTTATAGAGAGTGCTGGGGATAAAAAAAGCCCCATAGATTGCTGGAGGGCTCCTAGAGCAGAAGAATAAGAAAATGAATGTCAGGACTTCAGGGAATAAAAGATGGTCCAATGTTGTCATCAGGCAAGGATGTTTCTGCATTAGTGTTCTTAATAAACTGAAAGTTTTGGGAAGTTGTTTTACAAATGGAGATAATTAAAATACAAACTGCAGTGGGTTAAGAGGTTTAGAAATGAAACCTACGAATACAGTGGTGGTGGAGAAGGTAGAATGCCAAGTGGATATGCTTTGGATTTGGTTGGGGGTACTCACATCTGCTCTGTAAGTTAGCTACTGGAGTCATTAGTGCTGCACTATGGGCTAAAGCGGCATAAAGTGAGACATGAATCTGCAGTAGTGCACCTGTTTGCATCAGGACCACAGAAATATTTGATTTTCTGTATCTTCTCTACAAGCCCCACTGTGACTCTAGCAGTGCCGTTTTCACCCGTTGCTTTTTCCATCAGCCACCATTTCTCTGCCAGCGGCAGATGAATACACACAGTCATAGCTGGGACATTTTGCAGGGCTCTGTTCCAGTGGCTTGTTATATTGTGTGCAGACCCCTGGTGCTTCCCCTGACCTGAAAAACACTCGTGATAACCTGTGCTGCCCTAGCACTGCCTGCAGCAGCCTCAAGATGAGAAGTGAGGATCTGTGTCACTAAAAGGGAAGGAGGAAGGTGGGTTGGTCTTCCCTTGACGTCCTTTCCAGAGTGGAGTTTTGCCCCAGTTCCTGAGCATAGCCCATTTGGTACTGTTTCCCCTGCCCCACTGATGGTGGCACCTGGGTGAAGAAGTGCTGCCCACCAGAGTTCAGTAGCCCCTGAGCAGGTCTCAGGGGCTTCACCCTCTGACCCACATGGTGTACCGTGCTCATTTTTAACCTTCATGAGAGGAACAGGAATTATTAGTCATCACCTTAATCTCAGGTTTGCCCAGGATAATTCTCAGAAGGTCAAATTCTTTGTCCCTTCTCAAATCTGGCTGCACACATGGCTTCAAGAGGTATATCCTGGTACCTGTTGTGCAGAGGTAAACACCTACCTCTGCTTGCAAGTGAGACATCCATAAAGAAAAAGAAAAAACTAAATACGGAAGATCTTATTCAGGGGCAAACCAGATTTGGGGTTTGACAGTTTCCAGCAGGATAGAGGTGGGGGATCAGCTCTGGTTTTCCTATCCTGTCCCACAGAGCATGGGAACAGTGGGCAGAGAGCAAAAGTACGAGATGCCAGATAGGAAATTAAGGGATACTAGTTTGGTTTTTTTCTCCTTAGAAAGCGCAACCAAATCATTCTTTTAGGATCTGAATGAAACCACATATTCTTCTAGCTCCTACTCTGGTTTTGACAATTTTTAAGAGTCAACGCTAGACAGATGGGGAACCTGGGTTTTGGGAAGTCCAAGGTTGGACTCAGGTGCAGAAGAAACTTTATCTGAAAACAGATTGTCAAACAGCTTTTTCCTAAATATTTATTGCTGTTGGCTTTCTTCTTCTGCAAAGTCCTAATGACAGCCACTGTTTGCTTGCCCAAAGACACACACACAAATATGTATATATGAGAGCACCGTGTCTCCCGGCCCGTGGCTCATTCTTTGTACCTTCATTGCAGGACTGTTCCCAAAAGCATCAATTAATCACACCTTTTTCCCAGAGCACGGCTGGTGGCTGCCTTTGGACAAGGCTCATTGAAACAGAGACAGGGTGAATTGAAGTCAATCTGCATGCAGGAGAGAAGTCCCGCTTTACTAATCCATGTGGGATAACTCCAACAAAGACATTCATCTCAGTTTCTTGGCTCTCTGGGGAAACAATGAGTGACAGATGATGGAAAGAACTTAGAACACTGATTTTTTAAATCTACTTTCTTTTACCATAGCATTGTCAAGCTTTCAAGTTCAAGAAGCAGGAGATAATTCCCAAAATTCTAAGATGGGCAAAAAACTCATTGTCTTGTAGAAGATAATAAATCTGGGTTCCTCTTACTTGCCCTCTGGGTTTTGAGCCTGAAAATGCAATATAACCAGCTCTGCCCCCAGCACATTTATTTCACAGATCAGTTGGCATGAACAGAACAAGGGTGACTGCTGCAGAGTGAACTGATGTTTACTAAGGATTTTGAGTGTATGCAGATGTGACTTATGCTTACCGTGGTCCATGCGTACTATAGAGAGCAAATGGTCTCTTACAGTGAAAACCTTTCACAAGAACTCTAAACATGCCCCATTATAATGTTCAGTCCAGCGTGGGAGGAAGGAAGAAAGAATTTTCCGAATGTTAGTCCCTGAAAGATGTTCCTCATCCCACCTGTCTAAGGCTGATGACCAAAGCATGGGGATATTTGTGATGAAAGGACAGGAGTGCAGAAAGGTTTGAGCTAGAGAATCAAAGAGGTATAGCAGAGACTGGAGCAGGCAATAGAGAAATAGGACTTGATAGAGTCTTTCTCTGACTTGGAAAGTTCTGGCTGTAACCGGGGTTGGAGCCAGGATGGCAGCTGCACAGACAGCATGTTGGCTGTCAAGCCAAGGAGGTTTGCAGTGTGGTGGTTGAGCAAGGGCACAAAACTTTAGCAGCTGTCCCAACCCGAGCTTCATCTGCTGTTCAGCCTCAGCCCTTTGGAGGTCCATTGGGCTGAGCTGGCATCCCAGAGGTTTAGTCTGCCTCACCAGCTACACATCAGTGGAATGTATTTCTAAACTCAAGTCTGCACCACCAGCTACACATCACTGGAATGTATATCTAAGCTGAAGTCTGTTGATGGAGACAGTTGTGGGCTGGACTGGGCTGATACTGTTGTAGGTGTAACTAGGATGTGTTCGTACATTCATGGGCTCCATGGGACCGTAAACCTGCTAAGATTTCTGAGTTTCGGCGTTCATATTTCTTGGTTCTGTGAAGGTCCCACCATAACTGCACCATACTTGCAGTAAGGTTGTCTTCTCTTGGTATAAAGGGAAGAAGTGAAGCTTCATTAATGAAATCTCTGTGGGCAACAAGCTCCTCCTGAGATTAATTGTGGATGTCAAATAGTGTTGTCAGAGAGTGGTGGGGGTGTAACAGCCCATGTATTTTGTTAACTTTTGGATCAAGTCAGGGAGGAAGAGGTGATGGATTTTCAAGAGCTGGCATGTGTCTTCCCCCCCCATCAGCTCTATACATGGGACTGTGCAGAAAGGGTTACAAACAGAAGCAAAGGAACAAATATGATACCTGGACATTTCCTAGAGGACTGTAAGCCTCATAGCTGCTGGGAAACATGAACCAGTGTCCTGCTCACCTCATCCACATGCTCTGAAAAACTGGCACTGAAATACCTGGAGAACAAGTGCGCATGAGAGGCACCAGGTGCCCAGTTACACTGGGACACATGCTGTGGAGAAGACAAAAGAGCCAGCCTGCTTCATTTCTGGGGGATGAAGGAATCTTAGTGATGCCAATAGTTTGGAAATGCTTTCTCCTTTGCCTGGCACAATCCAGTAGTGGTCTTGTAAACAAAACCCAAAAGTTGGTTTCATGATCAGGGATGTGATGAAAAGAAAAGCTTCTCATGGGAGAAATAACTCTTTTATGCCTGCCTCAGTTCTCAACACTACCAAATTCTGGGCCTGGACTCCTGCCAGGTCTTTTCAGAAATAATGAAATTATTATTCTTACCTTCAAGCTAGAAGGACTTTCAACTAAAAAAAAAAAAGAAAGGTAAAACTTACCCTGCATTTGTTACAATTTTACCCCTCATTTTCATTAGCAACCCATTCCTCATCTAGCCTGGAAAATACGTACAGGTCATTGAATTTGTTTCACCTTGTGTTATTTTTTCTTCTGTCCTACCGGAGTGAAAATTGGACTATGATGAAGGGAAATTTACTTGAAGGTAAGCCAAGGAGGAGCAGAGAAACAAGGCAAGCATGGTGGAAGAAAGACCCACCGGAGCAGGAAATGTCAAGGAAGCAGCTGATTTATGACCACCTGGTGAGAAGGCAGATGGAAGATGATCTGGAAAGCTTTTGAAGGAGTGTCCTGTGGATTATAAATGAAGTAGAGGGAGAAAGGGGAGCTATGCATGAAGCAAAGGTAAGAGAAGCCAGTGGAGGCTTCTTGGAGCAAAACTCTGCCACAGTTTTGCAGATGGAACTTTTTTCCCCGGGTGAAAAGTAAATTCATCAATACTACCATACTTGGTGAACTTCTTTTGGTTCTGCCAAGTTAACCATATGTCTATGTTTAATGAGACTGAAGTGTTTTGCTAAGGAGGATGAGTTACGAGGAAGATCGAACTCCTCCCTCTAAGCAATTGTAAATCTGAAGTTAAGAGACTCCAATTGAGGAAGTATGGAAAAGGGAAAAAATAACAGCCCTTTTTTAAAGGATATATGTGTATTGGCAGAACAACAAAAGAACACAAAAACAACTAAACCAATAATCCTGTACCCCAAAAAAATCCCCCTCAAAAAGGGAAACAGTTCAGTACTTTCTGCCTTTTGGCGCAATTCTAACCATGACCAGCAGGGGGTGCTATTGGATCACTGGAGGTGCAGAGCCTGCAGTTGCTTGTGGTGGCCGGCAGGGGGCGCTGTTGGGCTCTGGTGGTCGCTGCGTGAGGGCCCCAGAGCGCAGGAGGAGCTGAAACGGAGATTCCCCCACACCGAGAGGGGGAAGGGGAAAAGGGGAAAGAAGGCAGGTTCTTCCCATGAAAATCACGCTGTCTGTGGCTGGCTGTGGCCGGGATTTTCCCCCCCTTTGTCGATGAGCACAAACCGCTGCCAAACACAGGACCGGAGGAGGGAAAAGGCTGACCTCCTCCCCAGAAAGTTCCTCTGTAGATGGGTCAGACCTCTCCGATGAAATCCAAGCAGGTCCGGGCTGGGGCAGAACAGGGCGCAGACAAGCTGGGACCAGAAAACAGCCAGATGACCAGGCCAAGAACCAAACGACCCCAGAGGCTGTCTAACACACACCTCACCCAAGCCAAGGCAAAAGTGAAGTGCTCCCGTTTCCAAGGAGAGGAGGAAAAAAACCCTCATCACCCCCCCCACACCCCCCAGCCTTAGAGAGAGGCATCAGCTTGGAATGCAGTCTGTCGGCCAGTTCTTTTGTGTGTGTGAATCACCCCTTCCCCCTCCCTTGTTCAACGTCTTTCTTTTACAGTGAGGCAAGGGAAAGAGAAATTCCTGCTTGGATTTTTAGAACAAGTAAACCTATGACACCATATCAGAAGCAAAACAAGTAAGACATGAAGAAAATTTCCCTCTTGGTATTTGGAAATGAAACATTCATTCCAAACATCTTCCCTTTTTTAAAAAAATGAGAAAAAATGATTGTGCAAAGTAAATAAGCTATTCCCCATTCCTTCAGCATTTCACTGAACTTAGAGAAACATTTTGGTATTTGTTGGAAATATTAAGACTATTCTGGATAGGGAAGGATCTGAATAATCTTCTTAATTTTGGGTGTAGGCATTGCAACCAATGCAAAAATAAATGTTACGGCATTATTGGTTATGTGTTACTGCTCTGGAAATCTCCCTCTATCCTGAGGCTTTGCCTGAAAGCAAAACTTCTGGGATAGGGCTTTGGGGGCTGATAGTGTCCTGGATAAAATGCGGTACACATGGGTTTGAATCGGTATTGGATGAATAAAGGTAAGGGAAGTTCCCTGTGGGTGGTCGAGCACAAAAATGATACTTCTGGCTCTGGAGGTTGAGAGAGGTTTGTGGGAAGTATTGCTGCATGTTTGTCTTATTTTTATACTTTTTCTGAGTCATCTGTATTCCCAGTGCCTGAAAGGGTGCTGGATTAGGCATGTTTTTGGGCTGAATGTGAGGTCACTCTTTCCGTTATAGTCTTAAGCTTTGGTGAAGACGGAGAAAACAAGTTCCCTCTAGCTTTTAAAGGCTAGGGAGAGGGTGGGGAACAACAAGGGATCCAGGCAGCATTTCTACTAGAATTTTTTCAGGCACACAATGTCCTGTCTTGAGCATCTTTCCTGTGATGGCATTAAGCCAATTTATGGAGTGAGTGAGACCGGTGAGAAAATGAGAATTGTTCGGTTAGAGTTAATTAAACATTCTGAAGTGAAGTTATGAGTCTGGATTTTCAACACCCACATAAGCACACCAGGGATGAAATGAAGAGGAAGAAATCCTGTAGGTCTTGCGTATGATATGAAGTTTTGAGAGATATCATTAAGACACACTGACTATAGGCCTTTTCAGGCAGAATGGATTTAATATGTAACACAAGCAAGTGAAGCACTGAATAATGTAGACTGGAAAGGACCTCTGGAGGGCTCTTGTCTGTACCCGCTGCTCAGAGCAAGACTAGGAGAAGCAGGTTGCTCATGGTTGAATCTGTTCAAGTTTTTAATATTTCCAAGGATGAGGTTATGTCATTTCTCTAAACTTCTATTTTCATGTTTAACCACTGACCTGATGAAAAAAAATCCTAACATAAGCAGAAAATAAGATACAAAAAAAGGTTTTGGTCCTGTGGTGTGAAGGGGTTGGCACTGAAAACTTCAAATCCTTGACAGAATGAGGTCCCCTTTGTCACCATGAGTTACATTCCCGTCCAGTGTTGTATGAAAAGCATCTGTCTTGCAAGCTCCAAAGCCACTCTGTAGTGTGACCCAAATCTTGGCAAAAGGAACATCTGTGGACTCCTGCCTTGGATTATAATCCCTGTGTGTATGTTCAAAGTCAGCTGTATCATCTTCTCTCAAGAAGTGTTCAAGGTCAGGCTGGATGGGGCCCTCAGCAACCTGATCTAGTGAATGGCATCCCTGTCCACGATGGGGGGGTTGTAACTAGAAGATCTTTAAAGTCCCTTTGTATTGGGTATTATTGTAGTAGATGAATGAATGACGGACCTGGTCAGCTCCTTGGAGGGTGCTGAGGCAAAATCCGTTTATTTAAATCAACCAACACCTTATATATGCATGGGTTCAAAGTAACACATGACTCTGAACTAATCACCATGGGTTCTCTTACTGCTCATGTGCGTGGGAGTACACAGAAACTACACCTCCCAGGGTGCTGTTTGGCACCCTTTACTGAAACCTGACTCCTACATCTCCCCTCTTCTTTTGTTATTATAAAGAAATACAAAACATTGCATATAACAGTATATTTAAAATTTTGTAAATCCCTTTTAACAATTATCACTGCGTCACCTTGGTCTTTCAACAAACTTACTTATTTGAACCTTTACTTGTAATCTTTGAGACTTTTTTGACATAAATTTGTACTTTCATTGCTTAAGGGTTTGTGTGTATTTGAGATGAACAACAACTTTATTAATCTGAGGGTTTTCGCATAACCAGGTAAAACATTGACTCTCACTTCTCCAAGGGCCTGCACGTAATTGGTAACCAGGAGAAATTCAACTCCATTTCTAGAAAAGGGCTATAGGGAATAAGTGTTGTGATGCAAGTGTAATTTTTTCATGGCACATGAAGCATCTCTGTTCACACACATACATATTCACACAACTTCTCTCATTCATACAGAGTGGCCACTCCATTCACACTCACCCATTCATACTTAAAATTTTTATTATGTCCTTATTTAAATCATGTAGTTTGGTTTTTGGTTGTATGTTTTTCAATCTGTCATTTCTGGTAATCATATTTGGCAACTGTACCTGTTATGAAAAACTGAAAAGGAATTAATATGAAGAATCTAAGGCTTCAAACCTAAATCATGTCTTATCTGCTGTCTTCATCCCCTTTTTTTGTTATAGAAAACGAAAAGTTAATAAACTCAAAGATATACACACAAGTTACTATCACAACATGCCAACACAACTCAAAACTCAGCATCTCCTGCAACAACCTAATCAAGTTATCATCACAATAACACAGTATATAAAACAAGTTATCATTATAAAATGCTAGCACAGTTTGAAACTCAGCATCCTTTGCAAGCAACCAGTTTAAATTCTTTGTGGTTTTTAGAATGCAGTTAATTTTCAGCTTTTATCTATCTATTTATGATAGTTGTTTTTAGCTCTTAATAACAGTAACAAATTTAACAAATATGTTAATAACAATTTGAACAGTCTCAGGTGGCTAGTGCGGAAAAATTAAATGTAGAAGTTCAGGTAACCATGCAGTTTCTCTGTAATTTTGTTCAGGAATGGCCTTTTTTTTTGAAGTAAAGTAATACAAGTAATTTCATGCTTTTAATTGTCTTATATTTCAAAGTTGAAGCCTGAGGTGATTTTTTAGCTGAAGCTTGAAGAAAAAGTAAGAAGTCATTTTTATGTCTTGTAATGTCTTTTGCTTCAAAGTTGAATGCTGAAACGTGGTAAGGAAAAAAGTCATTTTATGCTTTCATTGTCTCTACCTCAAGGTTGAAGTCTGTGTGTAATTCCATGTATTGTATGTTTTAATGCTGTAAGGGCAGAAGGGATCAAGTATGTGTTTATCATTCTCAATTTTCACATGAAATGCTATATAAGTCTTTATATAAACTATCAGGGAATCTTTTCACTTGCTGAAACAATTAGAAAACAAAGTATAAACATTTTGAACATTATCTTAATAACAAATTCAAACTATCACATTGGCACCTGCAAACACAAAGGCAAGCATTCAGTGGTTCTCATCATTCGTAGATATCACAGGAATCAGAAAAGTTTTCTTCATGTTCACTGAAAGCCGTTTGTCTTGTTTGCTCTAGCAGGTGTCTAGTGTTTTGGTCTTGTGGAGACAAACTCAAAAGGCAATTTTAAAGGTCTTGGACAACAAAGAAAATCTTCCTTCCCCCTCTCCTCGAGACAGGGGCAAAAAACCAAGAAAACTCACCTCCTGTGGCAATAAGGTGAATACATTAATTAACAAAGCGTGGAGATGCTTAAGAACCTTTTATATACGTTATTTGAACTAAATTGTCATTTTAGAGCTTAACAACTTAACTACTTTAACAAGTTTAACAGTTTAAACAATTTAAGCAACTCTTGGGAAACTGATGAAAAATAGAAACAAAACCTTTAAGCTTCAATGTTTCCACCAAAACTTTCAGACAACAAGATATATGTTGACTTTAGCTTTGTATGTTTCTCTTGGGAGGCTCACAGCATGACACTGTAGCTGTGAGGTGTGCAGGGGCTCAGCGAAGTTGCTGTAGCACAGCTCTGCTCTGTTTAGCAAAAAGGGTATGGTCATTTTTATAAGCCCCGGCTTCCCGGAGCTTGGTTTACAGGCACAAGCCACTGTGTTCGACTTTGTTGTTTGCTTTCTCCACCACGGGCTGCAGGAGTCGCCCCGCAGGGGGTCTCTTGTCGGCGCTGGGCCGCCGCCCCCTGCAAAGCTGCAGCAGTGCCGACTCTGGATTGTAAGCTCGTTGCCACTTTTTTCCTCTGTGCTACTTTTGAGACCGTAGAAGCGGTTTGCCGGCACCGAGCTTGCCGTGCCGGCAGCTCGCACTGCGTCCCGTCCCGGTGGGGCTGCTCCCCGCCGCGCCGTGTCCCCGCGCCTCGGCTCCACGGGCTTTCACTCCCGCCGGGAGCTTTGTGCACTGTTTGTCCCGCCGCGGACAGCAGGGCGTTTTTTGGCAGAGTCCGGGTATACGCCGGTTCTCTGCAGCCCGTCGCCACTCCGGCCCCGGGCCGCGCTCGCCCAGCCGTGCGTCCCCGGCAGTGTGAGGGGGTTTTTGCAGCGAGGCAAGACGCCCGCCGCCCGCGAGCCCCGCGCCTCGGCACTGCCACCCCCCCGGCTCCTGCACAGCCGGAGCCGCTGTTTCGCGGCCCCTGGGCTGTCGCGCCGGGCCAGGGCTGAGTGGGACGTGTTCGCCCGTGGGTCCTGCGTCTCCGCGCCGCGGCAGGGAGTCGGCACGGTTGTGAGCACGGTCTCGGCAGCCTTTGCGTTCGTTTTAGGCGCTGGGAAACTGCCGCCGCCGGCGCCCGGCCGCGCCAAGCCGGGTCGTGTCCGCACGGGATCCAAAACCCCGCACTGTGCCTCTCGTCGCCGCTGCTGCCGCTCCAGCCGTAAACAGTGCCTTTTGAAACCCCGCGCCGCCTTACTCACCCGCAGGCGTTCTAGCAGGCATTTGTTTAAGGGGTTTGGGCTCTGTTTCTGTGGAGGGCAGTGAGTCCAACGGACCTCCCCAGCAGCACGGAGGCAGCCAGCGCCGGGACAGTGCTCTGTCCCTGCGCTGCTGAGTGCTTGTCCTTTTTTGGAGGGGGCAAAACCCAACTCCCTCCTGGTGTCCTCTGTTGGTTCTCTTCTTACCGGATTGTTATGAGTAAATGAAATTAGGCTGAAATATAGCAATAAAAATTTATTGAAGATTTATATAAAATGCAAATAAGCAAAACAGCACGCTGGGCGGCCGGGGAGACCCCTGCTCCACTCACGGCACGCAAGTGCAGTAAGCAAAAACAGTAACCTTTATTCCCTTATCAGTTCCCCTCCCATAGTCACTTGTTATCCCTCTATTGGATCCGAGTTTGCAGGTCTGGTCCTGGTTGGCTTCCCTGCAGGCCCGTTTCAGTTGCCAGGTGCTTTCCTACCCATAGTTTTAATTAGTCCTTCGTCCTTGAGGCCTAGCGTGTAGCTTAGTGTGTAGGTATCTCCAGATGTCCATCTTGGATTCTCTGTACCTCTGTACTTGACCCTTCGATCCTTGTCCTTTCCTTCGTTATTTTATGCGTAGCTTTTAGACAATATGCTTTTAGAAAAATAAGATACAAAATACTTATTCAGCCAGGCACAATAACTTATCTTGTCAGCTTAAGAACTGCAAGCTGCAGGACTATCAGCTTGTAATACTGACAGATTAATTAACCATTCTGCAACTTACAGTCCCCCAGCCTTAACAGAACATTGATTACAATAACATATATATATATATAGGAATATAACATGCAATACAATTTGATGAGCAAATTACTTTACTACTACTAATTTATTACAGGATCACATGTTTTTTAAGCATGCCTCCTCAAGCTGGGACACTTGGCAAGCTGTCCGTGGACAAGATGGTGATTTTCAAGCCGCTCCAGCCACCACGTGGCCGCCGCATGGCTGCCGCATGACAGTCCCTCGTGGACTCAAGGTCTATCTTTCCTTAACACTCGAGCGGTCCACGCCACGTGTTCGCTTTTGCCCGCGTAAAATCCTAGCCCAAGTCCTTTGGTTTGGGGTCTTTTAGGTTTGCACGTGGTCCTGTCTGCACACGGTTCCACCCCACCCCCACATCTGCTCCCGGTGTTTTGGGGGAGTTCTTTGTCTGTTAGGCTGGTGGGGGGGAACAAAAGGTTTAAAGTTTTGCTCCTTGGATGAGTTTGTTTCCCTGTGAGGTTTTTAAAGCGTCCACATTTTCTATCTCTGCTTTCTCTTGAGCAGTCTCTCCAAATTTTTTCCAAGGAGTTTCAGTAAGGATTCTACTTAACAGAATCCTGCTATAGTTATTTTTCTCTCTTTGAACTTCAACTTCCCATGCTTCTTACCTGGAGTTCTCTGTAGCTTCACCTTTTCTTTCTTTTAAAGCTTACTTTGCCAGGTTTCTTCTGTACACAATTCTCAGATTTTCAGAGCTCTCTCACAGTACTGCATGATTTCCCAGTCAGCTTGTTGCACTGGTTCCTGACGTCTGTTCTTTAGCGACATTTTCTGCGTGCTGTAAGCCTGGTATGGGACGTCTGACTTTTTTTCCAGAGAAAAACACTCAAGTTTTTAGAAAAAACTAGTTCGGACGTTACCAAATTTTTCCTTGTTTCAAGGCAGTCTATTTATCCCTGATGGGTTTTGTCCCTGTTGAGGGCGCCAGATATTGCGTATTATTGTAATACATGAATGAATGACGGACTCGGTCAGCTCCTTGGGGGGTGTTGAGGCAAAATCCATTTATTTAAATCAACCAACACCTTATATATGCATGGGTTCAAAGTAACACATGACTCTTGACCAATCACCATGGGTTCTCTTACTGCTCATGTGTGTGGGAGTACAGAGAAACTACACCTCTCAGGGTGCTGTTTGGCACCCTTTCCTGAAACCTGACTCCTACACCTTTGAACCCAAACCATTCTAGGATTCTATGATTCTTTGAACGCATGCTTTATAGTTGAGCAATTTCCTGCGTGCTTTTTAGGGTTGGGCTTGTAAATCTGATCTGTGATTCTCCAGAGCCCTTTCCTCTCTACTTCCTTTGATCCCACAGGGGCTGTGACAAGAAGACAAGGATATTTCACTAATGCTTCAAAATAAACACAGAAAGGACTGAGAGGAAGGAAGGAGAACTCCTGAGACAGCCCACTGTTTTGTCCTTTTGAATCAATTTAGGTTAAATTTTTACCATCCTCAGCACTGGGTTTCCAGAGGAAAGAGACTGTTACAGCATAGACTGGAGGAGGTCTGGCTTCTCTTGAGGTGCAAGGAGATCCTACTAGCTGTGCATAATGTTGGTCCTGTTTGCCTGGGGAGAGATATTCCTGTGAATCAGGCTGTTTTGGGGTTTTCAATCCTGTTCTTCTAGCTGCAGGAACCAAGGACGCTGGGAAGCTGAGCCAGCTCATAGCAAGTAGGTGCACGTCATGGGCAGCTTGGTGGAGTTTTCACTGATTGCATTGATTGTGTTGATGGAACCAGCATATTTTATTTCAAGAGCCTTAATGTCCTGGGCCAGAGCAGCATCCCTTGTGCCTCTGGACTTTGAAGCACCTCACATAGAGGATCCCAAGGTCTGCTCTCTATGTGCTATTCCTCTTCCCATGCCACCGCAGCTTTGCTTCATCACAGCCTAGTGCAAGATTTTTTATGTTGGCTGTGCAGGTGTCGCAATTACAGATAGGTTGCTAGTAATGAAGCACTTTCAGAGCAGTACACGCTGTTAATCCCATCCTCACCAGCACAGAGATAATTCAGCACCTTAGTAAACAAAAGGAATGAAACCTATTTATTCACATGGTTTCCTATAGAAACAAGGATACTGTGATTTTTCATGTTGGTGTCTGTTGTCCTTACTCTTCTCTCCAACACTTTTTTACTATTTTTCCAGTTTCCACCAGATTTAATAGTAGGTGAGAGATCTCAAAGGTCCTATGTTCAAGCAGGGTTTCCCCTCTCCTCAAAGAAATGGCCGCATAGGGGAAACATTGCTGGAATATTCATGCTTCATGTCAGTGAAACAACAGAAATAGCCTTCATAGATGTGTTGGGGGAAACAGTTTTCCCCCTAGAGTTATAAAATGGTAAACCCCCAGGGGGTGCTGACCCTGGGGTTAAGCCAATGAGCGCTCCTGCAAAATATAAACATATCACTCAGACCGGAAAAGAAAATAGCTGTTGGAGAAGAAGTAGTCATGTTGTGAGCCATGAGGAAGGGGCTCGGAGCCCCTCTGGGGGGCCACAGCCCCCCTAGCCCCCGGTTGGGGGGCTACAAGGACTTGGAACAGTGTTAAAACTGGACTAAGTATCTGTAACTAAAAAGCTGAGTTTTCCTCCACCGTGGACAACAGGAGCAGCGGCGGCAAAAGCAGCAGTGAACGGAGAAGCGGTGGCAGAGAGCCAGCAGTAGATAAGGAGCAGCAAAACAAGCACGCAGCTAAGCAGAGAGACACAGAGTTGTCTGAAGGATGAGAGAGCTGGCAACAGAGCAGGACTAAGCTCTACAGAGAGAGAGTTTGGGGTAAGGACTTCAAACAATCCCCCAAACTCCTTTGAGACCCCTCCTAGGAGGAGGCAGATGGACTCTTGCTTGAGAAGAGTCTTACAATGCCACAAGCACTGTAGAAAGAGAGGAGCTGAGAAAGCTGAAAGCATCCCAGAACTGGATGGAGACGCAGAATGGAATGCAGAGGAGGGCTTTGCCCCCCCCGCTGCTCTGAGACGGGGCACGGAAGCTCTGCAAGGGGCTTAAATCCCCTGAAGGTACAGACCGTCATGAAGATCCCTGCGCTTCGTGATATGACCGTGGTGGAGCGACCTTTGTCTGGGTGAACGCAAGCCCACGGAAGACCCTTCACCTGCGTCGAGGGGCCGAGAGGGGCTTGGATACCCCCCCTCGTGTGTACTGGCACAGATCCAGCTACAGCTGCTGCATGGAAGAGAGAAAGAGACACTGCTGCCCTAGAAAGACTTGCTGCTCGGAGAGAGGAAAGGATCTTTTCCTTCTTCCCTCCTGGACTTTTATTTGGAAGGGAGAAGAGATTTGATCCATTGTAAATACTGTTTTGTCATGGTAGAGATAGTTGAGATTGCGTATGTAATGTACTATAATATTTATTTGTACAGTGTATTGTAATATATCCCTTTCCCCCCATTTTGAGTCTCGTGTGGTGTCTGGAAAACCCATCTCACACTGGGTTGAGATGTGGGAGGGGGGCTAGGACTTGATAATTGGATTTTGGGGCTTTCGAACCATGACAATAGACAACAGAAAATCCTCAAATGAGAGATTAAACCTGTTAGCAAGGTGTTCAGACTCCTACATCAAGGGCCATTAGGGTTTTCTTTTCGCCCCTCCCCCTTTACACCTTTCGGGGAAATAACTCAGCCTCGAGCAGTTGAGAAGAGTCTGGAAGGGGAACACCAGGGGACTCAGTACTTTGAGATCAGCCTCAGTAACTGGATTTTCCTGTGGATTGCTCAGTAGGTGGAACAGCAGTGGCAAAGCACCAAAACCAGCACATATAAATAACATTTGAAAATTAATTACCCCATTTCCTGCAAGTGATAAGAAGATTTGCCTTGTCTGTGAGTAATTTGCAGTCATTCATGGCAATTTCTAATATTTAAATACTAAATAAATTAATTATTTGGCATTGTTTTTAGTTAGCTGATTTACTGTAATTGCAATGACTAAGTAAATCAATCACTTAAAAAAAAAGCCCCAGACAAACATGGTAAATCAATTACTTACTATTAAATGGGAACTACTTGCTGTTACAGAAAACAACATAAGAAAAAATCCTTTTATGATATCAGCAAAATTCAATCACTGTCTGGGGAAAGGGGATTCAGCACAACCTTACCTCTATTTAACTCAAGAGATAATGTAATTAAATAGTGAGAATGCATGGGAATAGCGAGCCCAGATGAACTACCAGGCACCAGGAAGCGAACAGCTGGGACATGGTCTTCTGAACAATCTCAGATGCAGGAAACACAGGTGAACAGCACAACAGTTGCGACAACAGATGACTGGATAAATACCACCTGTACTGGAAAAACAAATCTGGTGTTTGGAATAATTAGAGAAGGATTGAAGAAATTATTGGAGTACATAATTGTTATGGCTGTGGGTGGGGGTTACTGTTAGCCCACACACCTTGGTCATGCTGTGCAGCTCCTGTGTGCTCATCTCAGGAGAGTCTTTTAGGAGATGCTTCAACAAATGCCAATGGGGACAAGTAGTAGTCTGTCACACTTTTTGTGCAAGGAAGCCATGGATAAGCAGGTTAGGAGGTATCAGCCTGGAAATATAGTGATGGAGAAAGTTTAGGTGTAAGGGAGGTCTGGAGAAGAGAGGGTTACCATGGAGGATACTGAACGCACAAGGTGAACTGTGCCTAGAACATCCCCGGAAAAAACAACTGGAGGCATGGGCAGTGCCCGGGGAAATATCCAGCTTGGCAGAGCCCCTTGGCCGTGACCATTGTATGTCCTCCCCATCCAATGCAGCAGCACAAGAAACATAGCCTCGTTTCCCACTGGCTTGAACATCACCTCAGCAATAACCTCCCCTGCTGACAAGAGGCTGGACCCACAGTCCACATGTGCTGGGGGCCTTTGGGAATCCTTGCACCCACAGACCTGTCAGCAATCACGGAAACTGCTGAGCTCTTCCTGGCAATTTCCCCTCAGAGAATGAGCTCTGTTTGCATCTCTCTATCCAGCCAGTGATTTTCATACAACTTGGAGTAATTTAATTACCTTTTGGAGTTCAAATCATGTCTGATGAGCTTTAAATTGGGCAGGAGCATCATTATGAGTCATAAGAAGGAAGACAGGCAGACAAATTGTGCTGTGCAGTGTCAAAACCCTGCTCACTAGGACGTTGGGGTTAGAGCCCACCAGAGCTTGGTTAAATAGGCACATTATTATTTCTAGTCTCCTGTCCACTCTTCTAATTACCATTATAACATGTTTGTTTTGCTGGGATGCTGAAAAAACAGGCTAGAATCAGAAATGATGAAATATTTTACCCAAGATAAATGCTACATCTGTATTTTTAGATATGTTAAGACCTAGCTTAGCATGCAAATTGCCCCCTTGGTGATACAGGAACCATCCCAAAACACTGAAGGAGGAGGGTTACAGGCAGCACAAAAATATCTACAACATCATTATTTGTATTGTGGTTACATATTTAAAATAAAATTACTCACAGGAAAAAAAGAACATTTTAAATGGGATATTCTCAGAAGGAAAGCCCACGTCCCAGCTACCTGTGTGGTTTAAGGTACTGTTCTCAGAGATGGCATGACTGCCTCTTGACCCAGCAATCCTGTTCATGCAGCTTCAGCATACTTTGGATGACCCAGGAGCTCAGTGGGAGTGAGATCAATTTCCAGTATTCCCCTTCAGCCCACTCTGACAGTTGCCACCATGCATTCATGGGAAGTGCCCAAAGAAGATCTAGGAGCCTTTTAAAAAAAGTAGTTTCATCTTTTTATCCAAACCAACGAAACCATTTTGGCTGAAGCCCTCTGCAAGACAACTTTCTGAAGAAGGCTCACCAAGCAAAACTTACCCAGGTTACAGAACACTGGGAAAAGCCACAAATAACTGGAATACCTAGTCCCATAATGAAAAGCACCAGGTTGTAGGTAGTGCTATCGGGGACATGGAGGTCATAGTTACACACAACAGATAAATGTGACTGTGTCAAAAGGGAACAGCTGAGTCCTGCTCTAGGAGATGTGTGCTGCACCATCTGCTACAGGCAAGCCTGGGAAAAAATTCAGAAGCAGAGGTTGGAAGTGATGCTGACTCAAGGGGATTTGAGGGGCTCCCCCATGTTCATACTTGCACATAATCAGAAAGGTTAAGGTCACTCCCCAGCCCCTGCTGCAGACAGCTGGATAGACAGTGTAGCTATTATCAACTTGAACCTGGCTTTATCTTTAATACAGCCTGACAGGAGCTGTCACAATGAAAGTGAAAGGCTTTCCCAAAATGTAAGACCTTTCCCAGGAAGCAGGATTTACTCTTTCTACCCTTACTGAAGTACTGTCAGAACTACTTATGTGGCAACTTCTAAGTGTTTAATATGTCTTATCTGTGTATCAGATTGTATCAGTTAACCAGGACTCAACTGAGAAGCCAATTTAGGTTTGAAATAGAGAGACTTAATAAGATGCCTGTGTTGTTTTCCTTGTTTTTTTTTTTTTAAAGCCCGACAACTATCACACCTGGGAGATGGAGGTTAATGTGTATTATTATTGGTTTGGTCTTTGTCTTAAAATAGTCCCCTTCACAGTGATGCTAGAGATGTTTTCCATGCAGCTAGAGGCCCTGCTACAAAGCCTTTAACATTGATATGTGGCACCAGGATAATTCCTATTTTACAGAAATTAAAGTCTAGAGCCACTTACAGAAAACTCAGCATGTTGGGACATAAAAGCGCAGAGGATGGCAAAGTTGTCCAATATTATGGTAACAGGGAGTATAAATTAGTGTATCCTAAAATAATTTTGGGGTGGTTAATTCACAAGCAGACTTGACAGCAGCTTGTCCTGTCAGTGGTGGTGGCAGGTCCTAGCTCTGTGCTGAGGCATGGCTCACCTGGAGCTTTTTTTATTCCTGGTAAATACTGCTGATCATGAGATACGAGCAATGGTGCTGATGAAAGGACTTCATCTCCCATCTTACCTGCTGAGTGCCATTGGAAGGCTTCATTACCATGCAAATGGAGGTTGCACAGAGCCTAATAAAAATGCATCTGTCAGGCTGCACATATTTATAACACCAAGTGTTAGCATAACTGGGATATAGAGTGAATGGATTTCAATTAGGGCTGGTTAGACTTGTCTTGCCATTGGAAACAATAAGGGTTAATTATGCCTCAGTAATTTTGACATCTTTCTGATGAACAATTCATCTCTAATTGGACCCAAAGACCTTTCATGATACTAGGAAACATTTGACCTTGAAATGGTAGAGAAGGATTTTGACAAAGAAATTGCAAAACTGATAAAGAAGAAGGCATCCTAAAAGGAACAATTAATGTACCCAAGGGAAGGGGGGAATGATCATCTAAATCAGCCATAATTTTGCAATGGAACAAGTTGTCATCTGACTTATGTTGGAGTGAACCTCTAAGGATATGCCTCTGATGATGTATGTACTGAGATTAAAGATCTAAAGGATGTTACTGCTCTGATCTGCCATTGGAAAGCTGGGGACCCAGGGACACTCGTGACAGGTTGTGGAGTGTGATGATATTGGCACCAACGTGGAAGTCCAGAAACAAGTGGCTGTGTAGCTTGGTCTGGAATTTTTGTCTGGGAAAGCCAGGGGACCTTCCTCCAGAGGAAGCAACTGCACTAAGTTTATGATGTCGTCCTTTTCGTCCTCCATTTGCGGAACCCACCTCTAGGCACAACTAGCTATGCCTTGGGCAGAGTCTCTGAAGAAAGCAGTCATCCTGCTTTGCCAGAGACACCCAACCACAGAAGGCTGTCCAGCCAAAAATATTTTTATATCTTTATATTTTTATAGCTGTGACGGTACACCAGCATCTCCACAGAATGACTTGCTCTGTGCTGGCAGATAGAGCTAAAGCCTCTCTCCATGATCTAAAAAGAGACTTTGAGAGGGAGATCTCCAGCCAGGTACACTACTATCAGATGGAGAAAGTTATGCAGGACAGTTTTCCTCCTGAATAGTAAAGTTTCCTTGGGTAATGGAGTACAAACAGCTCCCTGAACATATTCAGTGGGAGAGAGTGGAGTCTTATGCCCGAAGTGAGATCCATCCTAGGAGCCGACTAGGTAGGGAAGCAACATACAGTTTTGTTCACAAATGGCTGTTACATGACATACACCTGCTTTTGGCATCTCTTAAAATTACACAGATAAATCTCCCATATGTCCTGTGTTTCAGTAGAGCTCATCTGTTTTCTATAATAGCCATAACCTAGCAAGAGGACACCTGTAGACCCAATGTGTCATCTATGTTATCTACATAAATCAGCTTCTGTGGAAAGTATCTTAGATTGGTGATTACAGGAAAATAATTTATTGATATATGAAAATTGACATGCACAGTGCAAGGCATTTGCCAATGCCTATATATTGCATTTACTGAGGTAATACTGGCAAGAAGTCAGGGACAATTAATTTTGCAAAGGCCCTCCAGGGAAAAAGATGAAAGCAAGTTTTTAGTTTATACTAGAAATCAGAGGTAAAGCCTGTGTGTGTTTAACCTGAGCTCCAGGATATATGTTTCTTGGAAACGTATAAATGTGTCCCCAGGTTTTATATTTAAATGTTGTTTTGAAACACATCTTGATTATCATGCTTTTCAGGCTGTTTGTAAGTGGTTAGTGCAGAACATCTCTGCCTTGTATTGCAAGGGTTTTCTATGCTGCTGTACTACTGGTTTTCATGGCTTTTACCTTCTCTGCAAAAGAGAAACTAAGAACAGGTGGTAGTCCAGTGATCAAAATATATGTCTACATTGGTTAGCACTGAAATGAACACTGCAGAACTCACAGGAAAATTCTTTAGTTAAAGCATTTGTACTTCTTTGAAGAATTAGTTGGTATTTCTTAGCAAAAATGGCTTTTGATTTAATCACACTTTCTTTTTTGTGCTTTTGGATTTTTTAATGTCAAGGAAAAAGTGTGTACTGAACAACAAACAATGTGTTTTCATGTTGGTTTTTTTGGGGGTTGGTTTTTTTCCCCAATACTCCTTCTCCTCCTTCCTTCCTTCTCTGCTCAACATGTAGTGAAAAATTAGGTGGGGATTTCCACCTAAATATTTCCACAAAAAGTGTAATTCTCCAATCAATTCAATTTGTTGTCCTCTATGTTTGTAAACAGCAGTGGTGTATTTCTCTGTGAGTTATGTCACATATATTAAAAGTGAGGAAAAAGGATGGTAGGTGTATAGTTTATACAGCCTTGTAGTGATATGGCCAATCAGAGCTCAAGTCAGTTCACCAGTTTAATTACCTAGGTAGCCTCATCTCCTCGGATGGTAAGATTGATGGAGAGATAGACAACAGGTTAGCAAAGGCACATAGTGCCTTTGGAAAGCTTCATAAAAGAGTTCGGCGAAATAAACACTTGAAGAAAAGTACCAAGATCAGTGTTTACAGAGCCATTGTGCTGTCTACTCTCTTATACAGGTCTGAATCATGGGACATTTACCGCCACCACCCGCGTCTCCTAGAACGCTTCCATCAATGCTGTCTCCATACAATCCTAAACATCCACTGGTCAGATTATGTGACCAATACATCTGTTCTAGAACAAGCAGCAATCACAAGTATTGAGGCCATGTTGCTGAGAACACAGCTGCGTTGGGCAG
>NW_020931327.1:0-706 GCF_003984885.1 Neopelma chrysocephalum | reverse complement strand
AAGAGATGGCTGCAGCAGTAGTTACAGGGTTCTGATAATAACAAGCAGTAAGAAATGCAGGTCACATACAGAAGGATAATGAAATTACATATATTCAATACAGGAGTGACTTATTGGCTGATCTGTCCAATTTTCTTGTCAGTCAAGTTCTCTCTTTGATAATGGCATTTTTACCATAGACCTGCCTGAATATTATATGGAAGCACGTAAAAAAAATGTTTGAGGGTGCTCCTGACAGAACACCAACTTCACTGGCAGCAGTGTAGGAGAGCATGCCCAAGGCAGACAGAGCAGTGACTTGATTGTTTTTCCCCCTTGAAACAGAGAGATTGCTCACAACTGCTGTCCCATGGAATTAAAATATTGAAAAAAATCAGAGAGGGATGTGAGGTGAGGGAAAAACAATCAAGTCACTGCTCTGTCTGCCTTGGGCATGCTCTCCTACACTGCTGCCAGTGAAGTTGGTGTTCTGTCAGGAGCACCCTCAAACATTTTTTTACGTGCTTCCATATAATATTCAGGCAGGTCTATGGTAAAAATGCCATTATCAAAGAGAGAACTTGACTGACAAGAAAATTGGACAGATCAGCCAATAAGTCACTCCTGTATTGAATATATGTAATTTCATTATCCTTCTGTATGTGACCTGCATTTCTTACTGCTTGTTATTATCAGAACCCTGTAACTACTGCTGCAGCCATCTCTT
>NW_020931326.1:0-977 GCF_003984885.1 Neopelma chrysocephalum | reverse complement strand
GTGAGCACTATTTATAGCTGAGCAGTGAGAAATGTGCTTGCAGCAGAACTGACAGTCATTTGATGCAATGTATGATTTCTCCCCAACACCAGATGTAATAAAACACAACCTGCAATATACATTTTATCTATAAGCGCAATTAATCACAGTGATTCTCATGATCTTTTAGCCTGTTAATAAGGTGAGGAAATATTGCTTGATAAGTAATAGGTTGAGGAAGGATGTTTCTGAATCACTGTTTTACTTACTGTGGACACATCACTTTGACTCTTTGAGCTTGGTGAAGTCCCTAGGGATTACTCCATCTTCCTGAAAAAGCTGAATAAGGACAGATTCAGGTCAGGATGTTCTGGAGATAAGAATGTGATCTGTACTGTGCAATATTAGTGTCTTTTCAAAAATATTAAAAATGCACGTTAGGAACCATTATGAAAAGACACTAATATTGCACAGTACAGATCACATTCTTATCTCCAGAACATCCTGACCTGAATCTGTCCTTATTCAGCTTTTTCAGGAAGATGGAGTAATCCCTAGGGACTTCACCAAGCTCAAAGAGTCAAAGTGATGTGTCCACAGTAAGTAAAACAGTGATTCAGAAACATCCTTCCTCAACCTATTACTTATCAAGCAATATTTCCTCACCTTATTAACAGGCTAAAAGATCATGAGAATCACTGTGATTAATTGCGCTTATAGATAAAATGTATATTGCAGGTTGTGTTTTATTACATCTGGTGTTGGGGAGAAATCATACATTGCATCAAATGACTGTCAGTTCTGCTGCAAGCACATTTCTCACTGCTCAGCTATAAATAGTGCTCACAACACATGTGAAAAGTATCACTCTCCATTCCGAGGTGGGAAATCGCTGAAGAAAACTGTTCTGGTAAACAAGCCCTTCCTGGATGGCTGTCTGAATAACTGGCAGTGAGCACTATTTATAGCTGAGCAGTGAGAAATGTGCTTGCAGCAGA
>NW_020931325.1:0-1140 GCF_003984885.1 Neopelma chrysocephalum | reverse complement strand
TGTAAGGAGCAAAAAAAAGGGTGAAAACCTGCAGGAATCAGCCCTGGCAAAAGGAGTTGATGAACTTTAGGATTTTTTGGGAGGATTTCAGGCAGGTGGCAGCTGGGGAGAGGTTAAATTAGGTGGGGAAGGGTTGGTGGACTGTGTGGGGAAGAGCCTGTGAGTTGAGGGGACTCTGGGCGGGGGGAAGGTCCATGGTGGGAGGATGCCCAGGCCTGTGGGGAGGGGGCTTTGGGGGTCCCCAGGCCCATGGTGGGATCCTCAAGCCCAAGGTGGAAGGTGCCCAGTTCTTTGGGAAGGGGCTTTGGGGGCACCCAGACCCATTAGGAGCTGCCCAGGACCACGGGACCAAGGCTCTGGGAGTCCCCAGGCCCATTAGGAGAGGGCTTTGGGGGTCCCCAACCCACAGGGGGGCTGCCCAGCCCCATGGGAACAGGGCTCTGGGGGTCCCCAGGCCCATGGGGAAGGGGCTTTGCGGGTGTTCAGATCCATGCAGTGTCCCCTGGCCCATGAGGAGGGGGCTCTGAGGGTCCCCAGGCCTATCTGGGGGTCCCTGGGGGTTCCCAGGCTCGTGGGGAGGGGGTTCTGGGGGGTCCCCAGACCCATTAGGGGTCTACCCAGGGCCATGGGGCGGGTCCCTGGAGAGTCCCCTTCCCCATGGGGAGGGTCCATGGAGGTCCTCAGACCCACGCAGGGGTCCATGAGGGTCCATGGGGATCCCCACACCCACGCAGGGGTCCATGGGGGTCCCCAGGCCCATGGGGGACTCTGGAGGGTCCTCATCGCCATGAGGGGGTCCCAGACGTCCCCAGGCCCATGAGGGGTCTCTGAAGGGTCCCAATCCCCATTGGGGGGCTTCTGGGAGTCCCCAGTCCCACGGGAGAGCCCCCATCCCCGTGGGGGAGTCCTCAGTCCCACAGGAGGGTCCCTGGAGGGTCCCCACCCCCGTGACGGGGTCCCCAGTCCCACGGGGGGGTCCCTGGAGGGTCCCCAGTCCCACGGGGGGGTCCCTGGAGGGTCCCCATCCCCGTGTGGTGGGGTCCCCAGTCCCACGGGGGGGTTCCTGGAGGGTCCCCAGTCCCATTGGGGGGTTCCTGGAGGGTCCCCATCCCCGTGGGGAGGGCCCGGGGGTCCCCAGGC
>NW_020931324.1:0-936 GCF_003984885.1 Neopelma chrysocephalum | reverse complement strand
TGTAAGGAGCAAAAAAAAGGGTGAAAACCTGCAGGAATCAGCCCTGGGAAAAGGAGTTGATGAACTTTAGGATTTTTGGGAGGATTTCAGCCAGGTGGCAGCTGAGGAGGGGTTAGATGGGGAAGGGTTGGTGGAGTGTGTGGGGAAGAGCCTGTGAGTCGAGGGGACTCTGGGCGGGGGGAAGGTCCATGGTGGGGGGATGCCCAGGCCTGTGGGGAGGGGGCTCTGGGGGTCCCCAGGCCCATGGTGGGATCCTCAAGCCCAAGGTGGAAGGTGCCCAGGTCTGTGGGGGAGGGGCTTTGGGGGCACCCAGACCCATTAGGAGCTGCCCAGGACCATGGGACCAGGACTCTGGGAGTCCCCAAGCCCATTAGGAGGGGGCTTTGGGGGTCCCCAACCCACAGGGGGGCTGCCCAGCCCCATGGGAACAGGGCTCTGGGGGTCCCCAGGCCCATGGGGAAGGGGCTTTGCGGGTGTTCAGATCCATGCAGTGTCCCCTGGCCCATGAGGAGGGGGCTCTGAGGGTCCCCAGGCCTATCTGGGGGTCCCTGGGGGTTCCCAGGCTCGTGGGGAGGGGGTTCTGGGGGGTCCCCAGACCCATTAGGGGTCTGCCCAGGGCCATGGGGCGGGTCCCTGGAGAGTCCCCTTCCCCATGGGGAGGGTCCATGGAGGTCCTCAGACCCACGCAGGGGTCCATGGGGGTCCCCAGGCCCATGGGGGACTCTGGAGGGTCCTCATCCCCATGGGGAGGTCCCAGACGTCTCCAGGCCCATGAGGGGTCTCCGAAGGGTCCCAATCCCCATTGGGGGGCTCCTGGGAGTCCCCAGTCCCACGGGAGGGTTCCCATCCCCGTGGGGGAGTCCTCAGTCCCACAGGAGGGTCCCCATCCCCGTGAGGGGGTCCCCAGTCCCACGGGGGGGTTCCTGGAGGGTCCCC
>NW_020931323.1:0-392 GCF_003984885.1 Neopelma chrysocephalum | reverse complement strand
ATGTAGGGAATGTGACCTGTCAATAGAATACATTTTCTTATGTGTTTTTCCAATATGTTTTTTGTGGGCAGAAGGAATGGGTACTTTATGCATGTGACTCACGAGCCACTATTCTTACAGCAGCACTCCTCTTGGTGAGGTCTGTAATTTTGGAGGCACTCCCATTCCTTCTGCCCACAAAAAACATATTGGAAAAACACATAAGAAAATGTATTCTATTGACAGGTCACATTCCCTACATTCCTCCATTTCCTGATCAGTGTCTATGGTTTTAGTCATTTGTAATTATGGTGTTTGCTACTGGAAATGGCATGTAGGGAATGTGACCTGTCAATAGAATACATTTTCTTATGTGTTTTTCCAATATGTTTTTTGTGGGCAGAAGGAATGGG
>NW_020931322.1:0-819 GCF_003984885.1 Neopelma chrysocephalum | reverse complement strand
ACAGAACTTGTAATGGTATGGAAATTATAGGGTAAAATGCAGCTGCTACTCTCTGGATGGAACATGGTCGATATGCTCCACGATGACTCCCCATTACAACACTAGGCACCTGCTAAGGGGGATGGAATGGAGGGTGGAGTGGAGTGGAGACACCGTGGCCAGACTGTTGAAATCCTTGCGGGGAGGGGAACTAGATGGTACTTTGCCACTGATAAACCACATAGCATATGTCAACAAGGGAGATGGGAGATGTTCTGCTGCTGAGCCAACAACTGCGGTGAAATCTCTCTCCTTGGATGAACTTGGTTCATTAAAGCCTAATAGTGGTGTTAACACACATCTCCATCCCAAAGTTACCCGCCTGCAAGGATTTCAACAGTCTGGCCACGGTGTCTCCACTCCACTCCACCCTCCATTCCATCCCCCTTAGCAGGTGCCTAGTGTTGTAATGGGGAGTCATCGTGGAGCATATCGACCATGTTCCATCCAGAGAGTAGCAGCTGCATTTTACCCTATAATTTCCATACCATTACAAGTTCTGTAGGATGTGTAGCCTGATCCCAGAATGGCTCCTGTGTTGCTGTGAAAAGATGGCTGAGGGTAAAATTAGAGGAAACTGGGAAGTTATATTCACATCCTAACAGAACTTGTAATGGTATGGAAATTATAGGGTAAAATGCAGCTGCTACTCTCTGGATGGAACATGGTCGATATGCTCCACGATGACTCCCCATTACAACACTAGGCACCTGCTAAGGGGGATGGAATGGAGGGTGGAGTGGAGTGGAGACACCGTGGCCAGACTGTTGAAATCCTTGC
>NW_020931321.1:0-779 GCF_003984885.1 Neopelma chrysocephalum | reverse complement strand
ATAAAAAGGTTTCTGCTGTTTGGGATAGGCAATCTTCCTTAAAAAAAATTAATAATAATAATTATTAAAATACTTCTGCTGTTATGAAAGACCTAAGTATATTTTTGCATAATTTTTACCATTGGTAGCATAACACAATCTTAAGTCTTAATTCCATCTGTTTTCTAAGTTCTTTATATAAATTTTTAATCATTTAAGTCCTCACACTTTTGTCATTTTTAAACATATTCAGCAGTCACTTTAATACTTTGTTTAATGGAAAAACCCAAAGTCTAATATTTTTCAATATTTATTCTCTGGAGATCCACTGAATTAAAGAAATGTAATTGTGTATTGATCAAACACTATTAAATCCCCTGGTTTCTTAAATATTGGCAATTCCTTACTGCAACTTTTATCATCATTAGAAAAAAATTTTCTGTATGAGGTGGGTTTTTATCTACTGGGCAATGGTGCTGGGCTCCCCAGGACTGGGAATATTCCCCCTTGACTGATAATTTTGGACTGTGTTCACGAATTAAAAGTCTTGCTGAAACAAGCAAAATTTCCAACTGGCCTCATTTTACTATTTGCTTCGGTTTTAAAGTTAAAATTGGACATTTTTTTTAGCCATTTTGAGTTTTACTTTGGCTTTGGAAAGCTCAGTGACTGCTCAAACTTTGTAGCATTAAGGGCCTGAAATGTTTCTTTGGTGATGTCTTTTAACACTAATGCCTGGAAGTGTCTGTAATTCCTGATAAGTTTCAAGGGAAATACAAGGTACTAAAAATTACATATAT
>NW_020931320.1:0-765 GCF_003984885.1 Neopelma chrysocephalum | reverse complement strand
GCTGTTTGGGATAGGCAATCTTCCTTAAAAAAATTAATAATAATAATTATTAAAATACTTCTGCTGTTATGAAAGACCTAAGTATATTTTTGCATAATTTTTACCATTGGTAGCATAACACAATCTTAAGTCTTAATTCCATCTGTTTTCTAAGTTCTTTATATAAATTTTTAATCATTTAAGTCCTCACACTTTTGTCATTTTTAAACATATTCAACAGTCACTTTAATACTTTGTTTAATGGAAAAACCCAAAGTCTAATGTTTTTCAATATTTATTCTCTGGAGATCCACTGAATTAAAGAAATGTAATTGTGTATTGATCAAACAGTATTAAATCCCCTGGTTTCTTAAATATTGGAAATTCCTTACTGCAACTTTTTTCATCATTAGAAAAAAATCTTCTATATGAGGTGGATTTTTATCTATGGGGAAATGGTGCTGGGCTCCCCAGGACTGGGAATATTCCCCCTTGACTGATAATTTTGGACTGTGTTCACGAATTAAAAGTCTTGCTGAAACAAGCAAAATTTCCAACTGGCCTCATTTTACTATTTGCTTCGGTTTTAAAGTTAAAATTGGACATTTTTTTTAGCCATTTTGAGTTTTACTTTGGCTTTGGAAAGCTCAGTGACTGCTCAAACTTTGTAGCATTAAGGGCCTGAAATGTTTCTTTGGTGATGTCTTTTAACACTAATGCCTGGAAGTGTCTGTAATTCCCTGATAAGTTTCAAGGGAAATACAAGGTACTAAAAATTACATATAT
>NW_020931319.1:0-9758 GCF_003984885.1 Neopelma chrysocephalum | reverse complement strand
GGTCTACCCCTGCACCTCCTCTTCTCCAGGCTAATTCACTTAAGTTATGGGTATTTCACTTAAGTTTGTGTTTGCTGGGTGTAACAAAGGTTCCCTTACTATAGCAATGCTTGCTAGTGTCAGTAACATGTTGTAATGCTTTTGGGAAATTGCATGTTATTTCTGTTAAACCCTTTCTGCCAAAACCCGTTTTCTCAACAAATCATAAGAAATCTCTTAGAGAAAAATGTGTAGCTTTATTCCAGATGTGAACTCAAGGTACCAAAGAATCAAAAGCCTTTGTGTAAACAAAATCTCTTGAAGCCTGAAATAAAAGTGTAACACCAAGTAAAGCGTGGAGCTTCTAAACTGGGTTGTAACAGTTAGCTAAATCAATTCCTATTAAAAGTTACTTGAGCGGCACACTCAAAGTATTAACTCACTTTGATTATACTGGCTTTAGCAGCTCAGACAGTGGAATTTTCTCATAGCAGTTCCTCCTACTACAACATGATTCTACAAGGTCTTGCACCTTTTGCAACTCACTTCTGTACTCTCCACTCTTCTTTGTCATTACTACATACAGGCATCCAGGTGGGCAGAGGGTAGGTTCAGATTGGACATAAGGAGGAATTTTTTTTTTTACAGTGAAGGTGGTGAGGCACTGGAATAAGTTGCTCAGAGAAGTTGTGGATGCCCACTTCATGGTGGGCATGAAAACTTCATGGGAAGTTTTCAAGGCCAGGGTGAGTGGGGCTTTGAGCAACCTGGTCTAGTGAAAGGTGTGTCTGTCCACGCAGGAGGGTTGAACTAGATGATCTCTGAAGGTTCCTTCTAACTCAAAACATCCCAAGATTCTGATTTTATGTATTTTAGTGCAGTTTATTGAACAGAAGCTCCTGTTTTGTCTGGATCTTTGAGACTATTCTGGCATACTCTTACCCTACTACCTCAACATAAAACACACAGATAGCCTTGAAGGATTGTCATTCCAGGCACGATGGGTCAATAATTAAAAGATTAGTGTTTATTCTACTTTAAATCTTTATAACTAGGTATCTTCATTTTCAATTCTGTCATAAGATCTGTGGACAGAACTGGCTCTAAACTCTGTTTCATTAAATTATATAATAATGGCCAGTCTTCGCGAACGAAGATCTGGGGAAAGGTCTTTTACCTTTCCAGCCTGCGCAATAGATTTTTTAGGTGAGACACAGCCTGCGCTGAACTGAGCCCACCCTTTAATCCTAAGGTTCATCTGCCAGGGCCAAGCAAGCTTGGACAATGGCAGTGAGGTCCTCAGGACGTAGGTTTGTTTAGAGTGACCTTCTCATAGATGGATGGCCTCACAGGGCTAACGGGTTCCATCTGCCCGGGAGACCGAGGAATCGAACCCGGGTTGCAGCAGTGAGAGTCCTGCATGCTAACCACTAGGCCACCAGGGGTCTCTTCATTAAATTACTAATAAAAGGAATCTCATTATAAATAAGCTCATGTTTTCATAACCAGGTAAGACACTAAATTTGATTCTTCAAGCAAGGATTTGGATACACTGCTCTAATTAATTAGTGGAGAAACAAACTAGAGCTATCATCTCTCCTTTTTATAGCTTCACCTCTAATGTCTGGAAAATCTCAAAAAGACAGACCAGAGGGGTAAGTACATGAGCATGCTATATAAAGATTCCATGGGAGAGTTACAGTAACTGATACAACTAAAAAGAGGACTTATTAGTGGACAAACTGAAAAAAAAGTTACAGATGAGGAACACACACAAGTTACTATTAATGAGTTCAATTAATATAATAATCAGCTAAGTTCAATATAAAAGTCTGACAGTATCCAGATACGGTTTTGCCATATAATAGATCTTTCACCTCACATGGCCTTCAAAAGACGCTTTTGCCACTAATATGAGGTAGACACTAAAACTTCTAGAAATATGTTTAAGAAGTTAGGATGAGGAAGGATATTTCCCCACAGATTACTGCTGAACAGTATGGAGTCTGTGTATGACGTGTAACTGAAGCCAAAGCATTTTGCTTTGATATATTATCAGTTTTTACATGATACAATAATGAAATACAATGCTAGAAAAGCTAAAAATACAATGCTATATTACTGGACTGTAAAATGTAATTAAAAATAGTTTTTAAAAATATTTCTTCTCAAAGACAATTATGGGAGAAGTTAACATCAAGTCATGAACAAACCTTAAAAGCCATTGTGAATAATGATAGAGTATCCAGAATTGTAAGGCAAACTTCGGTGGCAATATTTGCTTCAAGTAAAGACTGGTGAAGGACATCTGCATCTGAATGGCCATAGCCTAGAAATTCCAAACGAAGTGTAAGTGCTGGATACACTCATTTAAATGTTTCTTATTTCCAAAAGACTTGATGAACTAGGAAAAGATTAACAAGTAAAAGCCTGACAGAAGTTAGTCTTCAATGTAGAAAAATAATTCATATTCATTTAAATATTTTTCAAATATAGGCATATAGCTATTCTAACATAATTGGCACATGATCATAAAATATATTAAGTAAGAATGTCAACAATAGAAGCATTAAACAGCAGTTAAAACAATATGTGATATTTCATATATAGGTGTATACATACACAGGCGTATATATATATATAAAGGTACAGTTATATATATATATATACACATATACATTTATAAAATAAGTATTGCAGTAGGATGAAGTTACAGCTGAAAATATGTAATTTTGGTAATTTAGTGATGTTATAATGGTCTCAAAGTTAATCACAAGTCAACCATGCTGAAGATACAAAACAGTAAGACCTGCAGGAATACAATCACCTACTTATATGCAGCTTAAGACCCAAGTAATGAATTCTGCACTTGTAGCAATACCATGCAATAGCTCTGTATTTAATAAAAACATTTTATTGCTTCTAGCTCCATACTGTATTTTAACAATAAAAAAGACATTTCCTGCTTCAGCACTGGTTATGACATGTCCCCCCTATGTTCCCTAACACCAGTCTTCAAGCACCAGGTTGACAAATGTGCCCAAGGTGCTTTATAAAAGTTTGGTCTGGATCACGTTTATATGTTAGATTTAGAGTCAACTTAGCATCACTAAATCAATGACATGGATGACAAACTTGTTGAGATCAAGGAAAGAATGGACTAAATGACATATTCTTTTATAATGACCCCTGGCCACTTCTTTCTGCACCTTCTTGCTTCCCTGGCTAAACTACGCATGTATATAACAGCCAGTTTCTTTAGATTTATATATTGTTTCTTCAAGCACAAAACTATACTGAAATTTCTCAGAGATAAGATATATCACTTACACCATTATTTCAGTTCTACTGATTGCTTAGATGATTAGAAAGGGAGAAAATAAGTTGATAATTTACACTAACAGACAACTGTCTTGCCAAGGAATCTTGATTTTAGAAACAAGTAAAGCAACTATTTCCACCAGATACTTTCTTCCTTTATATACCCCATACAGAATACCCACAAGATTACTGAAGATCTGGACACTACTTTGGATACATGATACAGGCAGACTGACAACTAAACAAAACTAAAAGTTAGACAACAACAAGACCAAAGATATAAAAATCAATGTCACACTTGACTGACTTTTACAGCAACATATTTTCAATTTGTAAAACCTTGGTCAATACAAGGTGTAATATCCTGATATTCATTAAATGTCCATTAAAAAACCCTCTATTATCACTTTACACAAAATTATCTGAATGAGACACCTTCCTTCATAATTTCCTTCAGATGGAAAAGAACAGAAAGTTTCTTTTTACATAAGCATGCATTTATTAAAATCTTTCAGCTCATTGTTTCGTAAAAAAAAAATCAATAAACATTGTCGAGTTCTAAAAGTATGAAATCTCTTTGTACAGGGATGTGTGATTTCCCAGAGATTCTTTTCTAAGAATCAGTTTTTATCTACAGACTATTGTACTGTATTGAATGTGTAGTCACACAGTGTAAAAGCTTCCTTTTGCGTATCAACAATCATATAGAAATTATGATATAGCAGTAGTAGACTGACTGCAAAAAGAAAAAAGTAATTTGCACAGCTATATACTTGTCTGACATTTTTAAAAGCAAGCAATTGCATTTCTTATATTTAAACAGATGTGATAATGCATTTATGAACAGATGTTTTGTGGGATTTTTTTTCCAGTTTTACACAAGCTTGTGATAAGTCTTGTGCAATTAGGCTAACTGTTGCTTTATAGAGAGCTAAAAGATTTTAAGGGACAGTCAGATATGCTTTGGGAAATCGAAGAATGAACACAGTGAACATACAGTTAACTCAAATAATTGTTTTACTGCACACAATTCTGTTCAGTACCAGTGTTGTATTTTACTGGATTAGTCAACCAGTTTCTTTGTTTTTTGAAGCTGAAAATTGAAAAATGGTGCTTTAGAATATTTTATATACAGTATATTTTGCAATTTAGAAGCAGCATGTTTGAAAAGATAGGCCAGAAGCAGATTTAGTTTTTAATACAGCAGTCATACAAGCTGACTTCAACCTGATTAAATCTTACCATTGTCTACAGAAATTCCAAGAATACTTGATATCTTTCTCACACTGAAAACAGAAAAATCACTTCATTATTGGACGCTTTTTCACTTCCAGACAAACCAAATCATGGGCTCACAATCTTCGTAGAAATTCTAAGAAACTTACTTCTCTTAGGGGATGTCAAAACATGGAGATATGGTCCAAGTGTATATATTTACTTGTAGACTAGTAATTCAAAGACCAAGTGGGAGGAAAACAATGAACTTAATAAAGCAAATAGAAAAAAAAGGAAGTAAATTTTGTAACAATGTGAAGCACAATTTTGAAGTGTATATAATTTAAAAAAATTATCAGTTTTAAAATACATTGTAGTTAACCATGCTCCATGTTATGGCATCGGCCAGCATTGATTGTTCTATCATAAAGCCGAGAACAGACCATCGACTGCTTGCAGCTACTCATTTGACCTAGAACAGTAAAAGTAATTGAAATGCACTGGTGTGGCTCTGGGACCTGTCTCTGGTGTTGTGGTACTGGTTGAGGATGATGAATGTTATCATGTCATGAGACTTACTGTGGTTAAAAGTGAGAGAGTTATCCAGGCTGCTCAGCTGCTGCAATCTGGCATGCATCATTCCTGTTCTGTTACGGGAAACAGGCAATGTCTGAGATTTTCGATCATGAACTATGGATCCTAACCCCTCCTGGTTCCTGCAAGATGGGTGAAATGGGATAGAAGCAAAAGTTAGATGTGTCAAAACGCAGCAAGACAGAAGTGTTGTTAGTTAAGCACAAAGTTTTATAGAGAGATTTATAATGCAACCTATTTACTGTTTTCTTTATAAAACAAAAATAGGTAGCTTAAAAAAAGCATCACAGCAAACTCTTAAAACCTCAAAGCATGAAAGCAAAAGCACACAAGCAGTCACTCTTGAAGTGCAAAATTTACTTTAGAGCTTTTGAAAACATAAATTTTTTTGAGAACATAAATATTCTGAAAATATTCAGAACCCAAAACTGAATCCTCTATTTTGATTGCAAAAATTTTACCAAAAAAGTTAGAAGGACACATGGCAGCAAAATTAGAAAGCACACATGCAACAGGAGAGCAGGAGTTAAGTGAGATATTATAATGTACTTCTTACCCAAGCAGGAAGGGAGAAGAGCCATAGACTTTGTTAAATTTGCAGCAATCAAATGAAGAAAACAGAAAAGTGATCTGTGTTAGCAATCAGTACAGCCTAACTTCGTATTGTGTACCACCACCAGAGCTGATGAAAAATGAAAACCAGTGCTTGAATTACAGAATTCCCTGTTCCCTTTCATTCTCTGTCATTTGTGTGTTTTAAGAGCGCGTGCATTCAGTGTAACGACAATGTGAAAGACTAGAAAGCTACATTTACTGGGAAAATTCAGTATTTCTGCAGAACACCAGATGATTTCAATAGCTTAACATTTTCAGTGTTAACATGCAGCACACAGACCAGGTGATCAGTAAACAAAAAGAAAGTGTGGTAGTGTCTTCTACACACTAGTCAAACAAATTAGTTGGAATAATTTTGACAAAAAGACTGAAAATTATAGACTCCTCTAAATCCAGAGTTTGGAGTACATTTGAATACAAAGGATACAACCAAAACCTTAAGAAAGCCAGATTTATTTTTTATTTTTTTTTAGGTTATGTGAACAGAGATGAGATTTTTGTTTTCTGAAAAATCTCCAAGGAGATAGTCAAGTTTGTAGAAAGAGATTCACATATCTAAATTAAAAAGTAAAAAGCTAACATTATAATTAGAATGCTTTACCACTCAAAATCAGCAACAACTTTCTCACTGATTTCAAGAAGTCCAGTACTCTAACCCCACCAGTATAATTATAACAGTACTATTATGTCAACTAAATGCAAGGCCTAAACAAGTTGCTATATTTTACTCTATTAAAAACTACTTTGTATAAAAAACCACATTAATGTAAAGATATTAAAATAATTTAATACAAGTTTCTGACTCCCACAGATTTTCCTTGGATTTCAAATCGAGAAACAGCAGTATTGGAATGTTCACTACTCACCTTACAGTAAAAACACTATATATATAAAATTTCTAAACCATTTCAATATACATGGTTTTATGGTCACGTGAATAAATGAAACAAATCATAAAATTTCTTTCTCAAAGAGACTATTTCAAGGAAAAAATGCAGTAAAAGATAGCATTTAAGGGATGGATTTTAAAGTAATTGATGATAAACACCACACAGATCATTCTTAAAAAGATACCATAGTTTCAGACAGGATACAGATTTGTTAATATAGTAACCAGTTACTTACTTCAAACTGTTACATATCATTTCACAGTAACTTTTCTACTCCTGCTATTTATTTGTAGCAGAGATTCAAAGCATATTGTACTCACTACTATTCTTCATGAACAAGACAGTGAAATTTAAATTCCACACAGTACCTGGCTATGTATCGTTTTCCCATGTACTGGAACTGATGTAAGCATACTCTGCAGAGAACACATAGGTCAGAGAAGCAACACTTGAAACAATCTCTTCTAGATTTATTTTGAATTATTCAACTACTGTTTTTAACTTTAAACTCCTAGGTCATAAAACCTCGTTATTTCTCCCACCCTTAAAATTCTCTTCCAGTCCCCAAGCCAAGGAATGGTAAACATGGCTCTTATGAAATCAGTCACAGATGGCTGGTGTTTTTTGGCAAATTGGGATTGACAGCAAAAGGCACATAAGGCTGCCTCCAGAGCACACCTATCTCAAAGCTCTGAATCAAAACCACTAGCATGAGTCTAACAGTGACAAGGTGGAAGGACTAAATGGTTAAAAAAAAACCACTTTGGAAAACTGTAAACATCAAGTGCTCCATATCCTCTATAGATTTTTAATACTTATAGAGAAGAAAGGTTTAGTCCTGAGTCTTACAGATAAAATTTCATTATGCGAGATATGGCCCACAGTTACAGTTATTTACAGTAAGCCAGGGCAAGTAGCATGAAAGAGAGAAGCAAAGAGATAACCAGACATTACATACATACACATATTTTGCAAAATGTGTATAAGGGTTAAAAATAAGGGCAAAACATTTTGCTTCCTACCCAGTCTAAACTCTCTTGGTTACAGATTGGCTTTTACCGTTTTGTTGGGTTTTATTTAAGGTCTCCAGATTCCAGAATAACAACAGTGTTTCTGAAAGAACTATTTTTCTAAAAGGAATACAGTTTTACAATAAGAAGATGATAAAGACAAACTCCCAACAATAACTAATAATCTATGCTACTGGTAAGTACACAACACTAATGACCAATAAACTAAAAGTCATACTTTCAAATCAAGAAAACTGGTGTGAATGGAATGCAATACTAATTTTATTTTACTCTTTTCACACTGTAAGCAATAATTCTGATAATACAGAACAGTTAACGTAACTTCCATTGTTCCTTAGGCAAGAATGTTCTAGAAGTTCTTCTTTAAAGTGTAAATCCAAACTGAAAGCCAGTTTTCAGGCTCCCTCTTCCATGTGCCAGTTGTGAATGAGAGATAAGACTGGCAAATAGTATCTTCAACACAGCTCCATTTTATACTCAGACCTTTAGTAGCTCTAGCTGTCTCCAAACTGTAAAATCAGAATGCAGTTTGCCTCTGAAAACTTGTCATTCTATTAAAAAACTAACCTCAATTCCCCTTTTGATCTTCTTGTCTTTTTAGATTCTAAGTTTTTCAGAAAAAGTTCTCTGCATGGTGAGTACCTACATATCATTCTCTTACTGGTGTAATGAGAAACTATTGTAATGACCTTACTAATAAAAAGCATGATCAAAATGAATTTAATTTGCATTGGCAAAATACTCTAAGAATTGGGAGAGGTATAAGCCTTGTTCCTGCTCTAGTTTAAGGAACTGTGTTATCATCCACTTCACTACAAATTTTATTCTGTATTCCATGTACTACTACTGTGATGGAAATCTTCTTTTATAATTAGTAATTTGAGATTACTGATTTGATCCCAACCACTCCTGTCCAGCCCTTAAATAATAAAAATTTAATGCCAAAATACTGATATACAGTTTATACCTCAGGCTTGACAGAGTCTACCAAGTAGACTCATTAACTTGTTTGGTTCTGTCTCTGGTACAACCAATATGATGCCAGATGTATTCAAAATAATGAGTTAAAATTACCTACAATGTATTCCTGAGAGAGATCCTGATTAGCACATTCCACAACATAATTAAAAACTGATATTACATTGAGCCTCTACTACAGAAACAAGGGAAAGCAGTCCAGTGAAACAAGCAAGGCAAGCAGAAATGCTTCTGTGGTACATCACTTCAAGCAAACACTGCCTTCTTCACTTTTTATTAATGTATCAGTCAGTTCTCATGAACAAACACATTGAGTGTGCATAGGGATGGAGTGTAGCCATTGATAACAAATACCGGATTCATCCTATATCTCTTCCCTCACAAAATAGCAGAAGACACAAGAGGAATGCTAGGAGGATGGTTCTGAAGTTATGCAATTCAATCAATTTTGATACACAACCATATCAATTCAGTAGTTAAGATTACAAGATGTATTTTAATGCAGACAGGTAACAAGACAGTTGGTACCTCTTCCATGAGCACAGCAATATTCTGAGCATTACGTGCTGTTTAGGATCTTCCCAAGATCCCTTCTGTATAGTCTAATTCCAGAGCTTATCATGGCACTGGACAGACATGCAATTGTGCACATCAAATCAAGGACTTCTGAACAGACCAAGATGGTATTACTTAAAGAAAAAAAACAACAAAAACCCCCCCACATACGCACACTTATAATCACACTCCTGTTTTTAGCAGCGTAGTGAAATGTACAATTTAATGACAAGCACAACAAAAAACTTACTCTGTAATCGTGAAAAAGTCCATGAGTTCAGATTTTGTAGCCTTGTTCCAATATGTAAACAATGCATCTAGGAAAATGAAAAATATTAAAAACAAGATAAAGGCAGCAAACACAAAAAAAATTAAATACAAGAGTTAACATAAGTTCTTAGTTTTCAGATATTGAGAATCTAGAAATGGATTGCAGGGCACAGAGAACAATTACTATTTAAAGTTTTCCTTGAAGATGATCATATGAATTCACATATCAATTCTCCAAATGAATGTCTACAATATGATTTTACCTAATCCATAATATACAATTTCATATTTTAAATAGTAATAATTGTAT
>NW_020931318.1:0-1444 GCF_003984885.1 Neopelma chrysocephalum | reverse complement strand
AATTGTATGATATTTGTTCTCAGACAACTGCAAGAGAAGTGTAGGGAACAGAACAAAGGTCTCTATGTAACCTTTGTCGACCTCACCAAGGCTTTCGATACTGTGAGCAGAAAAGGTCTTTGGCAGATTTTGGAACGTTTAGGTTGTCCCCCCAAGTTCCTTAAAATGATCATCTCACTTCATGAGGATCAGCACGGCCAAGTCAGATATGGCAACACACTTTCTGAGCCCTTTCTAATAAAGAATGGCGTGAAACAAGGCTGCGTTCTCGCTCCTACCTTATTCACAGTCTTTTTCAGCATGATGCTCCAAAGGGCCACGGCAGACCTCGATGATCAGGACGGTATTTACATTCGATATCGTACTGATGGAAGCCTATTCAACCTAAGGCGACTGAAGGCCCACACTAAGACCCTAAACCATCTTGTCCGGGAGCTGCTTTATGCTGATGACGCTGCCCTTGTTGCCCACACAGAAGCAGCTCTGCAGCGTTTAACATCCTGCTTTGCAGATGCTGCTGAGCTCTTTGGGCTGGAAGTCAGCTTAAAGAAGACTGAAGTTCTCCATCAACCTGCACCTCAGGAAGTCCTCCATCATCCCCACATCACCATCGGCCAGTCAGAACTCAAATCAGTCCAACAGTTTAATTACTTAGGCAGCCTCATCTCCTCAGATGGTAAGATCGACGGGGAGATAGACAATAGGTTAGCAAAGGCATATAGTGCCTTTGGAAAGCTCCATAAAAGAGTCTGGCGTAATAAACACTTGAAGAAAAGTACCAAGATCAGTGTTTACAGAGCCATAGTGCTGTCTACTCTTTTATATGGTTCTGAATCATGGGTCATCTACCGCCACCACCTGCGTCTCCTAGAACGCTTCCATCAACGCTGCCTCCGCACAATCCTAAACATCCACTGGTCAGACTACGTGACCAATACATCTGTTCTTGAACAGGCAGCAATCACAAGTATTGAGGCCATGCTACTGAGAACGCAACTGCGATGGGCAGGGCACGTCTCCAGGATGAAGGACCACCGCCTCCCTAAGATCCTGCTCTATGGTGAACTTGCCACTGGCTGTCGCAAGAGAGGAGCTCCGAAGAAAAGATACAAGGACTCCTTGAAGCAACAACTCAGCCTTGGGCATATTGATCACCATAACTGGTCTACTCTGGCCTCTAATCGGGAGGCCTGGAGACAGACCATTTATAATGCTGCTGATGCTTTTGAGAAAGCACGCAGGATCACTCTTGAGGAGAAAAGACAACGCAGAAAGAATCGAGCCTTGCAGAATATACCATCTAAGGAGTCTTTCTGCTGTGTCTTTTGCAACCGGACTTGCCTTTCTCGTATTGGCCTTTTTAGCCACCAACGCGCTTGCATGAAAAATGGGTAGAGCCCTTCCCAAATCTTCGTTCGCGAAGCCTAGCCATGATGAATTGTAT
>NW_020931317.1:0-317 GCF_003984885.1 Neopelma chrysocephalum | reverse complement strand
GGTGGGAGAGCTGCTGCAGTCTGGTCAGAAGTGGTGATTGCAGTCCAATTGAGGGTGGTGGTCTCAGCCTGGTTGGGAGCAGCGGTGGTCTGCTGTCTTCCTCTGGGTCCCAAGAGAGAGAGAGTCCCAAGGCTCTGAAACTCCCATTTATATACTCTCCAGTTCAGGCGGGAGTGCTCAGTCCCTCCCTCAGAGTAGGGAATTCCATAAAAAGGCATGCGGATGCTCAGTCCCTCTTCCATAAAAGGGTATTAGAGCGGGGAATTCCATATAAGGATATCAGAGCGGGGAATTCCATAAAAGGGTACAGGAACATC